>NW_028186834.1:2859281-2915568 GCF_003343005.1 Rhea americana | reverse complement strand
TTTACTCTTTTGCAGACTGTGTGGACTTTTGGAGAATTCAGGATAGCTGAAACATCTCAGCAGGTATGTCATAAAACTCTACTTGCTGTGAACAAGGACTTAAAGCTCTGAGCTCAGAGGCATCCCACCGAGTCTCCGTTGAAGTGAACAAAATACCATTTCTTCTAAGAATGTTACAGACTGGATCATCAACTAGTACAAAAAGGCAGCCTCATTTATTTGAATGGATCTGTGATATTTTACATCAATTAAAAAATCTGATTTCATGAGACAATCCTCAGTTAAGCCCTACAGCAGGTAAGTAACTGTCTCTAATATTGCTTTTATGCCAATTCTCTGTAAGACTTACTTTTCAACATTTCAGTAGATTTTTTTTCCTAGCAAGTCAAAAATTATCTGACTGGAAGGGGAAAATATACGTGGGGCTCACTGCTACAGTGAAAATGAGGGAGTAGCAACAACAGATTATTTTGTCTTTCTCCTTGCTGATTGCATGAAGCAATGTGGAGCATATGAATTCACTCTTCACATTCAGTTTGGCTTCTTGGTCCACCCACCCAAAGTAATACAAGGTTTTAATTTTTATCTTTGAATTTCTGTATGTCTTAGCTACAACACCTCTCTGCACAGTATTTGAAGTGGTGTCTTCTAATGTTTATTTCCAAAAAATGATTGTTTTGTTCATGACACTCTTATTAGCAATAATGACATTATTGCTAATAGTCTAGTAAATAAAGGATACAGCTTCTTGTTTTTAGCAATTTCATGGCCTTTGTGCTTGTCATTAACAAAACATGCCAGGAGAACAGAAGGGCAGGTTACACTTCACCTATATTAATATTTTGTTAGTTTTCCTGCAGGGGCTTGTTCTTAAGTAATTGGTCTTGATCCTTTTGTAAAGTAGGTAGGCATTTGCTACTATTTTAACTCTCCTATCTGCAGAACAGATCAGTTCTGCAGATTTAAGAATCAGCTACATATACTGGAATGGTTATTTACTCTTAATTAATGTGCTTGTTTGTTTACGGCTATTACTGATGGTCATTTCCTGTTGTATAAGTTTAAATACAGGTTTGGCAAAATTTCTTTGCCTACAGGTTCTTGAGACAAAAGTATGTGACTGAGTTTGCCCCTTGGCTCTAGTCCACAACCTGTAAATTTCCGTCTTCATCAGGCAGAGCAGTATAGGRTATTCTAGGACTAGGAGACTGATCTCATATTTAGACTCTTGCTTTATTCACTCAATTCAATGATCGTTTGTCCCAGTGAAAGAAAGAGGAAGGCACCTTTTAGCAAAGTAAGAATGATAATTTCAGATGTTTAATTGCCAATCAGAGATCATATCAAATATATACTGTATTGGTTGATTTATCTAAATAGGAGTATCATGTTATGCACAACTATTAAAATATTCAGACAATTATAAGACAAATAAAAGAAGTCTAAAACAGTGGCTGATGCAAAACTTTGTATCTAGTTCGCTATTTCTCCGTGTATTTATAGATAGCTAGGAACACACTGAAATATGTCATTCAAATTGTTTTTAGGAAACGGATCCAGGTACATAAGGCACAATAATGAAATTATTTTTGATCACTTCTCATATAAATTGATGTTAAAGGGTTTAAATTCATAGAATTTGCAATTCTGCATGGAATAATAGAAATTGAATATAATTACTGCAGCAAATAAGACCACAGAAGCAGTACTTATGTAGGTATTCCTTACAGCTGTTGAGATTTCTAGCACGTAGGTTTGTGCCTATGTCATCAAGTTTATCATGAACTCGTCCAGACAGAAGTACTAACAACTCGATATTCTTGTTCACCATTGTGATGTTTGTGTAAGTAGCAGCAACAAATACCGTCTTTGTCAAGAAACAAGTGGGGGAAAAAAAAGCTTTTCATCATTTCTTATCACTCAAACAATTAGTTTAGAAGGCTTTTTCACTAAACCTACATAAATGTGTCCTGTCTTGATCTGTTCCATGTCCTGGCTGTTCTTTCKTAGAGATGGCAGGCAGCATGCAGGTATTAGCAAGCAAGCATCAAGCTCTGCCTCATACAGGCACTCAAAGTTTAGGAAGGAGCAAGATCTTCTGCTCTAGCCTCATTAAGCCTCCCAGATCAGAGTCTTTATGGAACCATGGATGGATAAGCTTCTGGGAGTTGATAATCAGTGTATATTAGATTCTGCTTTGAATAAGTAAATGAAGAGAAAATTACTTCTGTATGCAAAATTGTATGTAAAGCCACAGTTGGATTTATGTTGTTGCTGTTGTTTTTTTAGTATGATAGCAGAAGCCTGGAAGTTAAATTAGGTGTTTAGATTATTTATAAGCTTAGGCAAAGTAGCTATGTGGGAGATGTGGAATAACTTTCTTCCATAACTGACTCAGTTGAGTGTAAGTCTTCATTATGACATGAGTGATATGTGTATTTTGCCTTCATGCTGCACAATGTAGTATTTCAGAATTCTAGTCTTGAGTCACCACTAAGTGTAATTTCTGGAACTGAGTTTGGCACCATGTTCAGAAGATAATACTTGGAGTAAGCCTGATTTGTGGAGATAGAGAGTCAGCACCTGCTGAGCATCATATTCCTGAAGGGTCAGGTATATTTTTGAGACTCCTGTTACAGATGTATATGTACAGATACAGGGTGGTTTGTAGTGCGGTTTGGAGTTAAGAAGCTGGCTAAGCCATTGAAAAGATACTTGGTTTTGTTAGTATCTTTTTCCTCATGAGGTATTATGTCTTCTGTAACCTTGTTCTATGACCTTGTAGTCAAAACTGCATATCCACAGATACTTAGGGAAAATGTATTTTGTCTACTGCCTTAATGACATGAAGTGATTCTCAAGGAAGGACCTGCCAAAATAATGCCTTGAAATCATTATCTTGTTAACATAATGATGCTGCTTCATTTTGATCCACTTATGTGGCCTCTACAGACTTCCTTTGACAGTGTCTTTCTATCATCTGGATATTATAATGTGGCTGACAGAGATGCCCACTAAATTCACTTTTACCACTGACTTCAGTGTARTACCATCCCATACAGCTGACAGACTGTGATCATTTTGACAATCATAGAATCATAGAATCAGTAAGGTTGGAAGGGACCTCTGGAGATCAKCTAGTCCAACCCCCCTGCTCAGCAGGGTCACCTAGAGCATGTCAGACAGGGTTGCATCCAGGCGAGCCTTGARKATCTCCAGAGAAGGAGACTCCACARCCTCTCTGGGCAACCTGGTCCAGGGCWCCGTCACTCTCACAGGGAAGAAATTCCCCCTCACGGTCAGGCRGAACTTCCTGTKCTTCARTTTCTGCCCATTGCMTCYTGTCCTGTCACAYRGGACAACTGAAAAGAGTTTGTCCCCATCCCCTTGACACCCTCCCTTCAGGTACTTGTACACATTGATAAGATCCCCCCCGCAGTCTTCCCTTCCCCAGGCTGAAGAGGCCCAGCTCTCRCAGCYGTTCCTCRTAGGGCAGRTGCTCCAGCCCTCTGATCATCTTCATAGCCCTGCACTGGACTCTCTCCAGTAGCTGCATGTCTCTCTTGKCCTGGGGAGCCCAGAACTGGACACAGKACTCSAGATGAGGCCTCAGCAGGGCTGAGCAGAGGGGGAGGGTCACCTCCCTCGACCTGCTGGCAACAGTCTTCCTAATGCACCCCAGGAGACCATTGGCTTTCCTGGGTACAAGGGCACATTGCTGGCTCATGGTCAATTTGTCATCCACCAGCACTCCCAGGTCCTTCTCTGCAGAGCTGCCCTCCAGAAGGTCAGCCCCCAGCTCGTACTGGTGCGTAGGGTTATTTTTCCCTAGGTGCAGGACTCTGCAYTTGCCCTTGTTGAACCTCATGAGGTTCCTCTCTGCCCARCTCTCCAGCCTGKCCAGSTCTCTCTGAATGCCAGCACAGCCCTCAGGYGTGTCCGCCACTCCTCSCMGCTTGGTATCATCAGCAAACTTGCTGAGGAGGCACTCTGTCCCCTCATCCAGGTCATTGATGAAGAAGTTGAACAGGATGGGACCTCCAGGACCTTTCAAAGATGATGGAGAGCAGCCTGGYGACAACATCCGCCAGCTCCCTCAGTACCCATGGGTGCATCCCATCCGGACCCATGGATTTGTGGATGCCTAGCCTGCCCAGAASGTCTCTAATCCTATCTTCCTCAACCAAAGGAAAGTCTTCCCTGCTTCAGACTTTCTCCCTCACATCCAGGCTCTGGGATTCTTGAGGGCTGCCCTTAGCAGTGAAGACTGAAGCAAAGGTGGCATTCAGTAACTCTGCCTTCTCTGTATCCCTTGTCACCAGGGCCCCYGCCCCAGTCAGTAGCGGGCCCACATTTTCCCTGGTCCTCCTCTTGCTGCTGATGTATTTGAAGAAGCCCTTCCTGTTGTCCTTGACATCCCTTGCCAGATTCAATTYCATCTGGGCCTTAGCCTTCCTCGCTGCACCTCTACATAYGCTGACTGCATTCCTGTAATTCTCCCAAGTAGCCTGTCCCCTCTTCCACATTCTGTGTACTTTCTTCTTCTGTCTGAATTTGGCCAAGAGCTCCTTGCTCACCCACGCAGGTCTCCTGCCCCTTTTGCAGGACTTCTTACTCATAGAGATGCACCGCTCTTGAGCTCAGAGGAAGTGATGTTTGAATACTAGCCAGCTCTCCCAGACCCCCCTTCCTTCTAGGGCCTTAATCCATGAGATTCCTCCAAGCAGGTCTCTGAAGAGCCCAAAGTCTGCTCTCCTGAAGTCCAGGGTTGCAATCCTGCTTGTTGCCTTACTTCTTTCCTGCAGGATCCTGAACTACACCATCTCAAGGTCACTGCAGCCAAGGCTGCCCCCAACCTTCACATCTCTAACCAGTCCCTCTCTGTTGATAAGGACAAGATCCAGCAGGACCCCCTTCCTTGTAGGCTTCTCCACCATTTGTGACAAGACGTATTATCAATGCATTGCAGGAGCYTCCTGGACTGCTTGTGCCTTGCTGTGCAGTCCCTCCAGCAGRTAGGGAGCAGGTTTAGCTCAGCTGGTTAGAGAATGGTGCTGCTAATGCCAAGGTCACAGGTTCAATCCTGCTATGGGCTACACTGAGGGTTGGACTAGATGATCTCCAGAGGTCCCTTCCAACCCTACCATTCTATGATTGTGAAATAATAATAAATGTCAGAGTGGTTGAAGTCCCCCATGAGAACCAGGGCCTGTGATCTTGAGGCTACTTCCAGCTGTCTATAGAAGGTGTCATCAGCCTTCTCTTCCTGGTCAGGTGGCCTGTAGTAGGTACCCACRACAGTGTCCCTCATGTTAGCCTCCCCATTGATCTTTACCCATAAGCTCTCAACTGCCTCCTCCTCCTCCGCCCCTCGGCAGAGCTCAATGCATTCCAGTTTTGCTCTCACACAAAGACCAACTCTACCACCTCACCTTCCTGGCCTGTCTTTCCTAAAAAGCACGTAGCCATCCATGACAACATTCCAGTCATGCGAGCTATCCCACCATGTCTCTGTGACTGCAATGAGATCATGGCCTGTGATTGCACACAAATCTCCAGTTCCTCCTGTTTGTTCCCCATGCTGCATGCATTGGTGTACATGCTTTTCAAAGAGGTGGTCATGCCTGTAGGTTTCCCAGGAAAACATAACCAATCAACATAACCATATCAGCAAGCGGACTTAACTGGCAAAACGTAAAAATTACTAGCTTGCTTAATATGTGTGCTTTTATGGACCAGGAACTATATTCCTTCCTGAAGTCCTGTGGTGTGTGGCTTAGTTTAGTTTCATTACATAAGCAGTTTGCAAGTATGTGCTTTCTTTGAGAGGGCTAAGAATCCACCTTCAGGGTATTCTTCAGAACCTATTATTGTAGCATTGGTAGCATATCTTTGCTTGACTTATTTAAATGTTTAGCAGGCAAAGGCTTGTTGACAGCATTGAGTTTGGTCCTGCGCTTGAAAGCTTTTAAGACTCAACTTAAAGCTGCAAGTAGATATTCCAACAAAGTGAGGTTGCCTTTGTCCCAAAATGCCGGAGTCTGAATCTGGGTTAGTCAATAGCACCTGACTAAATTAAGCTTCTGTGCAGGGATATAAAAAGAAAGGCAGTCCTTGGAGTAGGTATGCTGCAGCTCACTTGGAACCTGGAGYTGGATGGATTACTAGCAAAGTACACAGACAAATGGATTCAGATCTCTTCTGCACAGTTGCTCCTGCTGGTTTATTCRTATTCTCTGACTGACTACCTGGGTAGAACTCGGTGTCCCAAAGCAAGCATTTTTATGACAACAAACAGTTTATCTTCTTTCTGTTGATGCTCTCTGCTTTGATTTTTTTTTTTTTTTAAAGCATATTCAATTTTAAAACTCAAAATCTCTTTCTTGTCCTTTCTACAGGACATTTTGTTGTCTTGCAGGCCAGGCCTAAGATGACTGAATCTGATAGCGTTTTGTAAATTTTGATTGAAGAAGTAGACTCAATGTGAAAGAAACCCAATAACTCCAGTTAAATATGGATTATGATTTCCTGAGCAAGAGACCTTGGCTTATTTGTCCAAAAGCAACAATGGCTAGTTTAGTAAAAGGTTTTGAAGAGATGAAAAAGGAGRGTGTTTAAAGCACCTGAAATAAAAYATTAAATACAAATATAGTATGAACTGTTAAATACAAAGCTTAGGTGCCCTTAGGCCTCAAGAATGAAAATGTGAAAAGAATGAAATTATAACCTTGTTGAAGCCAATAGGAAAACACTTTCTTCAAAGGTGGGAATAAGAGTTTCTGGGAAATGTTGGGCATCCATAAATATAAGTGCATACAATATATCTCTTTTTATGTATCACCTTGAGAACTAAGAAACTACCTATTAAGAGAGGCCTGTTACATCTTCATGGGTTTTCTCCCTTTCCACCTTGTGTTATAGTGCCTATTAACAAGTTTTGTAATGTGGATGAATTTTTTATTCTTTAGAAGCTCCATAATGTATTCTAAAAGGTACCATATTCAGCTCGCCTCTGTAGTGTAGTTACTCCAAGTGAATGTGTAGGCTCTCCTTTTGAATGGGTCGTCAGGCATCAAATAACAAACATAAGCATGCACTTAAACACCGTGGATTTCATGCAGATAAATGAATGTGCACTATTCAATGTCATACAATGTGAACACAGCAGATAGATAAATATACGCTAGTCATTGTCCTACAGTGTGAGCACGGCTTTTCTCTATTTATAAGATGATTATTTTTTTTACTAAGCGTCCTGCTTGTCTTAATTATTCAGTACCTATTATGAGCCTCCCAGAGTGGAACCAGAAGTGTATTTCCTCAAAATGAAACATGGAAGTGTTCCCAAGGCTATTTTAATGCTAATTTTTGTTTCTTTTTTCAGAGCTAGAGCTTTAAACCCCACAACTGTGAAAAGATTGGACCAAATTGAGAAATGTATTGGGGCTACAGAGATGAAATTKTGAATTGGCATTTAATCATGGAAAGTGATTCTGTAATAGGTCGTTTTAGTTTTTAAAATTGTGTGAGTCAGTGAGCTTTTATGGTAACAAAATTGCACAGTAGGTTTTAATTGTGCATAATTATTGCACTGCATGGTGCAGAGTACTATATTCTAGATATTCAGCTGCACTCTGTTAATTTTTTTATTGAATTCTGTGAAGAAGGATACCTGATGGCATTTGAAATACGATTGTTTAATCTGCTTCTGCTTTATGTTTTGCATTAGGAAAATGAAAATTATTATAATAGTATTCCCCCCCCCCTTTTCTTCTCCAGTTTCCGTATGACTCCTGTACTGTATTGGCTACCTATGGACTTCTACTAAAATTAACTGGAGTGTTATTTTTCATTTCAGCTGCACAAGTGTTATAAGAAGTCTTTGGGGCTAGGTATGCCACCTAATTAATTAATAAGCCATTAATTAATATCAGGTTGAAACTTTTTACATTCATCTGTGTATTCTTAAGGCTGAATGATATTTGATAGCCTTTTAACTTGTTACATCAGTAAGTCATAGCTATTTCCAAATTGATTACCTTCCTTTCCTGCGTAGTTTTTCTTCTGGATCTGACCAGCATATCCAGCTAAAACACACCCCGCCATTCAGGACGAGGAAAACTATTTCTTCCCTTATAGTTAAGTAAAACATTTCCATCACTGTAACCCTAGTGACTGTAAAATCCTAGTGCTCTGTTGTAGTTTTTTCTGTAGAAAGAAAAAACCTCCTGCTAAGCTTTCAAGTCTTCAAGAGTGATCTGATTGTTTCTCATCTTTTCACCAGTAATGGAGCCCAGGCCAGTACTGTATTGATCTTTTGAATTCAGCATCACAGCTCTTACTCATCATGAAGCATAATTATGATGCTTGTGGGATGTGACATTTCTGTGGAAAAACAGCTTGGGGTTTGTGGGGTTTTGGGGTGAGTAAATAGTCTGATATTATTGTAATTACTCTTCCACAAGATTCTGTAGTCCTCTTTCCCTGACAGGGATGAAAGTACTGTATAATAAATAGCAGCTCCAGCAAATCTTTTTCCTATCTGTATTGATGAACTTGCCATTGTTATAATGTAGATAATAAACCTTACAATAGCTCTTTTTCTTGTCAGCATCTTCCAGCACAGAAACGTCTGTAGCTAGCCTCAAAGAACAAACCACAGGAAGAATGAATTTTGATTGCACCACTGCAAAGCCTTCTTTGTTCTTGCTCATATAGTAAAAATGAGTAGCAGGATGAGGCTTTATTTTTTTTAATCATCTATTTGGTATTATTCTAAGAAGAATATTGTTCAGAAGAATACAGTTACAGGTGAGCTTAAGCCGGGTGGGGTTTTCTTCCCCTTCCAGCCTGTTTACTTACACTTACACATAGTGATTCCTGTAATTCAAAGGGAACACATATAAAAAATTTTCTAATTACTTTCAGTCCTTCCCCTAAGGATGTGAGCATTAAGGAACAGTACAGGCATCCCATCCTGCTCTGAAYTGTTGATTTGTACAGATTTGAGCAGTCTCTAGCTTTTGTTAATTCTGCTTCACTGCTTGTATCAATGGGAAGCAACTGTGCAAAGTCCTGTCTGACACCTTCCTGTTCTTTTTTTTTGTTGGTGGTGTTTTTTTTAAGCTCCCTGTTTTATTTCTTTATTCTTACTTTAGTTTTTAAGGAGCAGGAAGAGCAATGAGCAACAATAAAAAGGAAGATGATCTTGCCGATCATCTTGTTGTCTTAGAGAATCTGGAGAGTCCCAAATCCCTGTAGCATACATCTGAAACAATACTAAATCAAACATCGGTGGGCTAGGTATGTTCAGCTGCTTACATGTGTACTGCTGTTTTTGCAGCTGCAGAAGACAGTCTGAGCTTGCTCATATACTTAGCAAGGAACGCCAATACAAAAGAGCAGGCTTTGTGTCTGTGCTTATAACCCAGTACAGAAAGGTCTGTTCGGCATTTCACCAAGAAGTTTTCATCCTGCTTACTCTAATAGCCATAACATCCTGCACCTCACATCCAGAGTCAAGGTTATACTTCAGAATTACAAAAGCAATTAAAAAAAAAAAACAGTGTTTTCTCAACATACTGTTAACTGGACAGAAGTGAGCAGCAAGGTCCTGATGGATCTCTGATAGGAAACTGCCAGTCTGTCTTGACCTCCAATGATGTCTTTCCATGCCAGGGTCAGTGCTTCAAATGAAGCAAAGTGCAATAGCCCTTTCTGCTTCAAGTTCTCAGGCCTACTCTTCTAACTGTTCTTAGCCAATACTATTAAATTCAATTTACTTAAACATTTCCAGCCTTTGAAAGAGAATGGAAGCTTTTCTGAAATTAGTGCAGTGTGACAGCCTGGGGCAGGATGGTGAAAAACATCTGCTGTCTTTATTCATATAAACATATTTATATTTCTATATTTTGCTAACACCTCTGACTATTTTATAGTCTCAGAGTGGAAAGATACATTTATATTCAACATCTTTTGAGAAATAGTTTCATTTACAATGCAGAAAGAACAGTGATACTCAATAGGCCCCTCCTTTCAGGTTCCTTTGCCAAAAGAGTTCATTTATAGGTTGCCAGGTAACCAGAAGTCTTTGACTTTTAAATAATACTTCATACAGGTACAAAAAGTGAGATTTCTCCAGAGCTGAAATTGCAAGAACCGTCTAAAATGAACAGTAGTCTTAGCAAATGCCTACAGAGCTGACCACTGGTATATGCCCAATGTGAATGAAACAATTTGCTCAACTCTTCAGTGGCGGCGTAGATCTAATTTCAAGTAGAGACAGTATGAATTTTCCTAGATGATTATTAAATTGAATCTGCATAGTCTTATTTAAGACTGTTCAATAGGTAAATCATATTCTTAATCTCTTTGAGAAAATCAGATGTGTGCTGTTCCCAGTCCACTTCTGATTCTCCACTGAGTTGATCAGGGTTTCTGCAGTAAGGAAGAGGAGGAGGAAGGGAGGAAAAAAAAGGGAGGGATAATTAAAATTGACAATATCAACATGACAAACCAAGAGGATAAGGACAGCTGTTTCTTCCTCCTTTTAGCTTCATGTTAGAGGTAGGAGCCTGGTGCTATGGATTACCAAGTTTCATCCACTGAGTTGGAAGAAATGTAGAGTGTCCCAGAAATAGCTTAGTCAGGGATCTGCTAGTTCTTCGGCCATTCACCAGGCTGTGGTTCAGTTAATGCTTAAGTAGCTGCATTAGTCTAAGGATCTAATCCAATGTAAGTCACATTTAAATGTGTGCTTAATTATTGTCCTATGCTAACAGGCATCAGTGGGCAGATACAGTTTTAGTTATCTCACGTAACTAAAGCCCCCCTAGCCTGACTCTAGGTAGGAGAGGACGAGCCTGGGTCTGGCAGACCAGGGAACAGCCGCTAGGGCAGCGAGTGCCACTGCCCCGAGCAGGGGCATCTGTTGAGTTCGCCCTGCTCTCTCTGACCAGCGTAGGTTCAGCAGCAGGCTTCAGTGTGGGTTTTCCAGCAGAGACTGAAAGCAGGGAGGTGGCAGCTAAGGCCGGAGGGCACAGGAAACGTCCGCAGCCTCTGTTGCTTTCCAAAGTCTAATCCCCACCACTACCATTTTTTTCCCCCACATAGAAACTCTCCTAAAGCTATCAGTGTCAGCCGTTGTGCTGCCACTTTGATCAGCAGAGAAAGTTTGTGGTAGAAGGAAGAGAGTACTACCCTCTCCCACTCCTGCCAGAGGGCACTGATAGCTCACAGCAGTAGGCTTTTGCCTTTCAGCAGGTACAAAAAGAGACATGGCCACATGTAGCCCCCAAACCCCTTTTCCTATCTCCCTAGTGGACCAAAAAAAACAGGATTGTGAGACACACTGCTTGAGATAATCTGTTGGTGCATAATTAGCTTCTGGGAGATACATGAGCATAGTTCAGCGGTAAGAAGTTGTCTGTAAATACATTATTGAATTCTGATGATTGAGATTTATAACCACCCATGATATATCTATATTAAATGGAATAACCTTTTGATAATGCATACATTTTTCTTCTGATGTTTGCTTTGCCAGCCAACAACATTTTACATTCTGCATAGAATTCCAGATTACAGAAGCCTCCAGTTTCATAATGACCCACAAGGATGCTTGGCCAGCTTCAGGAGGTGAGCTGGTGAGGGCACCTGAATTGAGGAAGTTTCACTATCTTACCATATCTTTACGGATCTCAAAGTTCTTGTTGCTGCCAAAGGCAGAACCAGCTTTTATGGCAGTTTAGGCTAGGCCCATGGCAGTTAAAACTTGCTTTAATAGGGAGCAGCTCAAGCAATGAGGACCGCATGAAAATTCCTCCTGCCCAAGCTGGGTTTGTGATGAATCTTGCATGAGGACAGAGTCTGCGTTTTGCTGCTGTGAGTCCGAGGGGCTGTTGCATGATTCAGAGTGGCCATGTGTGATTCTTGACTTCTCTGACGTYCGCTGACAGGGTGCCGGTTGTGAGGCAGTCCTGTCAGCAGGAAGCTGGAGCAACACCAGTGCCTTGTTTCAWATAGTTCCAGAGGGTCCCAGTGTGGCAGCAGGTTTCAGTCCTTACTTGACTAGCTTTGAGTTTAACTCTCTCCTCTCAATAACCTACTTCCTTTCCCTTTAAATCTGGTAAATCTTGAAAGTAGTCTTCATTTACCAATGTTTTTGCCATTAAGATATTTCTAAGATCGTTACCAGATATTTGAACATTCAAATCACCTTTTTTTTCCCCCTAGAAGCTTTGTCATGGCAGCAGTGTTCGAAGTTCATAGTAAGCTGAGCATGTGCAATGATATCTATAGCATAAGTTATATAGCTCAGCATTGAAGCATGGCTATGGTACCAAGTATGTTGTTTGGAATTCTGCTGTATGACGTGAAATCTAGCCTTTCAATTTTTGTTTCAGAATTTACACTTAAGTTCTTTATCTTAAATGAGAGACACATACATGTCATCCTTTGGGCATTCCAGTCCAATCTAAGCACTTCGAGATCAAAATTGGTACAGAAAGCACACTTTGGTGTGCCATCAAAAACAACCAAACCTTTCCTAGCAGCCTGCTTTTGGAGGCTACTCAGGTAACATAAAATTGATAATACACTTAGGTGTTTTGCTATGTCTGTCCTTCTAATGAATTTCTCTGAAATTATAGCATAAACACTCCAGGTTTATTTCAGCAGAACCCAAAAGGCTCAGTAATCCTTTATTACTGCAAAATCCAGCAACTGCCCTTAATATGCAGCCTAAAACAGGACAGCAGAACATGGATGAGAATTCTTCCACATGCAGTCACTGCAGTTCTTGGGCAATAGGTGTCAGGGCCTGGAGCACATTCTCCTTCTAGGAGTTAGTTGGCTAAGCTAAAGAGTTTAGCTGGCTGAGTTCAAGGTCAGCTCCTTTGCTGATAAGAGCTCTTGTAAAGAAAGCTAGAAGTGATGTCCTGCCTCTCCTTACCTTTGGGAGATGTTTTCAAGCTGAGGCTATATCCCTGGCTCCTGCTGGTGTGACATYGCAGCTGTGCAGCACCTACATCTCCTGCCTCCATGAGTCTGACCCTGACCCAGATGCMCCATCTCGGCTTTCTGGCTTGACCTGGACTTGCTGGGTGAGCAGTGGGTTGTGCTTGACTCTGACCACTGTCTTTGGCTCTGATCCTGACCCAGACTTGCTGTTCTACATCCCAGTTCTTTGTTGGTGAGGTCACTGCTTCAATCCTGGTACACCCTTCCTTGTGGAGCAATCAGTCCTCACTACCTATTTGTATATCAATATATATCTATTTATGTCAAACATAAAGTAGAAATGTGTCCCCATCAACTTACATTTCTTTGCATTCCTACCAAAAAAAAAAAAAAAAAAAAAAAAAAAAAAAAAACACACACACACACACAAGAACAAGAACATCTAGCTCAAACCTAGTACGTCAATTTGCTAAAACTGCAAATGGAAGTGATTCATCTCTTGTAGATACTGTCTTCCTACTATTAATTTAGAAAAATAAAATGGTAAGGGGATGTGGGGGAGCTGGAAAATCTCATTTCAAGAGCAGTTTTCATTCATAATTCATTTTGGGTTGGACCTAAACCTGTCAAAGAATTACTGCAGTTGATTGCAATAGGATTGTACTGTTCAGCCCTTTACTACATAGGCACAGAAACCAAGAACTTAGAAATGAAATACAGCCACTTGATGCAATGGAATATGCCAATCAAATCATACCCATATCCTTCAGATCCTCTTCAAGCACTAGGTTGATTCCAGATGAAGACAGTAAAGTTATTTGCAATGATTCAGAAATGTTCAATGAAGTTTCTTGATCAATATCACATAAGGATTACTAACTCATGTTTAAATCAGCTCACTTGGATATCTTACACTCCACAAAGCTAAAAAGAGGTTTTTTAAAAAAGACATCTCTGGCCTTGTGATGTTAATTATATATTTTATACATATATTTTATATAAAATAGATATTTTAAATCTTAAAATGTAGGGTAGAATAGCTAGTGTAATAACATATACCAAAAGCTTAAAAAAGGTGACATGAGTAACAACAGTGCTCTTAGCCTGATGTCAGTCCTTGGCAAAATAATGGGAAAGTTAGGGATTTAAGTGATAGAGATTTAAAGGACAGAAATGTAATAAATGCTAATCAGCACAGTTTTTTCTGTATAGCTTATCCAGCAAACCAGATTTTGAATGAGATTGTAAATGTGGTTGATGATAGTGCCTGTGTAGATTTTGATAATATTTTCCTTACATTTTGATRAAAATTTTGTATTCTACAACTTCAATAAAACATGCATTAAAAATGAGCTAATGAATAGATCTTAAAAATGAGATATCAGTAGCAATTATTACAGCATTCTTAAAGTGCTCTAGCAAGGTTGGCTGAGGGTATCTTAAACAAAATGCGGCAGATAGACCTAACAGCTAGGGATAATCAAGGGTTTGCAGCCTGGCATCGCAGCTGGCAAACAGAAAAGCCTGGATGTATATTAAACCAAGGGGATGGAAAAGAAATGATCACAGGCTTGGCTAAAGGTCAAAGTGAGAGTGGGGCCAGAGATCAAAAATAAATGCCCAAAAGCCATGGAATGTCTTCTGCAAGGGAAGGAATAAGAGCAAGATCAGGAACAGAAAGCAGGGGAGGGAGAGCAGGGAGCAGGCACCAGAGTTGAGCAGAGCAGAGTTGAGAGCAGTAAACAGGATTAAAAATCAAGCACCAGGGCTGAGGAGGTATGATCAGAAGCCAGGACTAGAGAGCAGAGGACAGATGAGGTACTGGGGCTGGAAAGCCTGAAGTGGACAGGACACAGGATCAACAAGCACTACAAAGAAGAGCAAATCATACAGTTTGATTGTCTTACTTGCTCAGAAGGCCACTTCTCAGTCCCTGGAACGCTGACTGCAGCTAGGAAGCAAACAGCAGCGTGACTATTCAAGCAAGCTGATGGTATCTGACCTTGCTGAACATCTTCACCGGTGATCCAACCATAAATAYGTAAATCGACTCCGATGAAGTGATGGGACAGCGATATTGGATGCGGATAGGGTATCCTGGTTTGCTCTCTAGGTCATTGGGTAATGTGAGCCCATTCACAAAAAAACACCAATGCCAAAAGAAGTGTAAAGACKGCATCTGCAGAATGGGAGACTACCTCCTAGACAGCAGTATTTCTAAAGATGTTTTAGGAGTTCTAGTGAAATTCAGTGCAACTTGTCAAGGCAGTACTGTAGCAGAAAGGAATGTACAAGCTGAGGAACAGCTGATGGGATTAAGAAGGTACCGCCTGTTGTGTACAACAGCGGTGATACTCATCATGTAATGATGCTTTTTCATGCGAGACCCATGACTTAAAAGATGTGAATAGTTGGACACTGGAAAAAAGACAAACAGGAATAGAGGGTTGGAGGTGACACCTTGATGCAAGAAGTCTAGTGAGCTCAAATTGAAGAAATAATCAGAAAGACCAAATGTAGACGACAATATATGTGACTAGACTGTAAGTACTCTATCAAGTGCTGTTTAATTACATCAAGAATCACATCAAGAACTAGTGTCTAGAGATAAAAAGACACGTGCAAAAAGTGAATTGAACTCATGTTTTACGAGAAACTACAGAAAGAAGTTTTGGTGTCTCCATCTCTTGAGGTCTTCAATTTAAGACAAATAGGTATTTTAGATAAACACAATTTAATGTACTCAGTACAGAGGGAAGTCTGTGGCGTGACTGTCATGGGATCCAACCTGTTCACTTCTGATCTTAAATTTAATGAGCCTATGAATGAAAAAGCAGAGCTTTCATTGAAGACAACTATATTTTGCCTAGAGAAATTCTGCAGCATAATTCCAGTGTTTTGAAAATCGAAGTTTGTGGTTCTGGATGCAAATCCTGCCTTACAGTGTTGCTGTTCACACACATCATAGAATCCTTGAGCTACCTAATCCTCATTAGCACAGTATTTCACTTCATTATTAATCCACAACATTGAAGGACAGGCAGTATAATTTAGAGAAATCCTTATGGGAAGAATCTTGTAGGAGATAAAAAGGAATTACAGAATTACAGTCTTTCTATAGGTTATTAAGGCAAACTGAGGCATTCTAATGCATGTATTTTTTAATATTGTAAATTTAGAATTCACAGGRAAAAAACGGGTTTCAGATTGATTCTACAGAGTTAGGAAGTAATTTTCATTTTTAACTTGTATTATAGCTAACAATTGAATTTGCATCTTTTGTGTTGCGTAAGACTTTCTAGTTCTGGAAGGTGTTAGAGAATTACTGAACTGTTCAGTYCACTACCTTGGTATTGTTTTTCTTTTTTACTCACTAGCAGTTTAACCTGTAAAAAACAATTATTAAGCAACTCATAGCATAGTACAGACATAAAGAGTCTCAAAATGCTTCTGACTGAAAAAGAAGAGGGAAAATTTGCTAGTCCCCAAATCTGTAAAAATCCACAATAATTTGCTTACTGAAGGTTCGAATGTTTGGAAATAAGCCATTTAGATTTTTTAAAAGCCCCTCTACTGGGATAAATATTGCCATCTTGTGAAATGGACACTTTGGGGTAGAGAACAGTTTTGCTCAGACTAAAGTCCTTGGCAAGGATGCTATTGACTCGAGTTGCGAGAACTGATATTGAACAGAGTTGTCAGTCCTGGTCGGCATATTCAGGGCAAGTGCCCAGCTAGTGAGCAGTTCCCACTTAACACTGCTCTCAGGATCCGAGTTTGGTGGGGTACTGTGCCGCAGCATATAAATCCAGGAGCTGAGCTGGTGGGAAGATGTCTGGCTAAGGCGCCCCAGTGAGCAGCTTGGAAAAACTGCTCTCAGCTTCTTCTGGCTCCAGTATATCCTCCTCTCTCTCAGTATTTGAAAACTGAGTTGACCCCTCCATCCATCCCATAGCACATCCCAGGAGAAAGAGGGAATTCTTGCCCACCTACTCAGAGAGAGAAATCCCTCTGTCCACAGGAGTCTTTCAGGAGGTCAGGAGTTGCTTCGTAGGTTTCTGGTCGCTAGGTGGAGAGGGCCATTTCTCAGGGGTATATCTCGAGTTCACAGGAAAGGACATGCCTCGCCTYAGTTTGAGAAGCACTTGGGCAGGATGAATCATTTTTCACAGCATAAGAGAGACAGTGCCTTGGAAACAGCAGTCTCCATGAGCTGGGCTGCAATCAAACTGGAAATGAAACAGCGGTGCACAGCAAGGAAAAGGGTACAGGCGCGAGACTATACTACCAAACGTTTCAGTGTGGGAGGCAAATTATCTCCGTCAATAACAGCAAAGTGAGCAAATAAAAGAGCTTGTATTTTCACTTAACAAAAAGAAATGGCTGTTTTGACCACATTTCGTGTTTCCTGAACTCCTTCTCACTGGATTCTTCCCATAGTAGTGTTAAAGCTATAAARTACTTATATTAAATGCTGACATTTATTTTCACTGCAGCACTACATAACTTGCAGAAGAGCAAGGCTCCATCTGATGCTTCCTACAGCCCCTGCAGTTAGGCTTGACCTCAGTTTTGGTAATGTGAGGCTTCACGATTTCAAGAGTCTAAATACCAGGCAGAACCCAAAGCAGGAGAGAAACCACAGCACTGCTTCCCAAGGGTGCCAGGACCACAGTTACACAAGATGAAGGTCAAATGCGTGAGATCCCTACTGGTAAGTCTGTTAAGCGTGGTCCAAAAYAGAAGGTAAAAATCTCTTCCACACAGCAAAACTCATTTCTCTCTCTCTCTCATTCTTGTATGCTCACTTGTATCCTTTCYTTCACTAAATCATGTGAGTACTGCCTTTTGCATATATCTCACCTAGGGGAGGATGATGCCCATGAAACTGCAGTATCTTATCCACACTGTTTTCTGTATTAAAAAAAAGAAAAAGGAAAAAAAAKTTGGAGACTTCTTTACAAGATTCATGCAGATTTTGCAAATGCATTTTTAAATTTAACTTACATGTAGACAAAACACAAGACATACTCTAAAAACTATAACCACCTGTATACAAACCACTTCCTATACTATCTTCTTTATTCTTACAACCTTTTAAGGATTTTGATTGATGTTTTATGGCTCCAGATTTCTTTCTTCCTAGACAGTCTTTTCTTCTTCTAGCTAGCACACAAGTGTGTGTTACAGCTTTGTATTTTTATGAATTCCAGTCCCTTCTTACCCAGTACTATCTGGAGACATTGTCTGGAGACACTATCTTTCTGGGATGGTATCTGTGGAGAACTTCTATTCCTGAAGGGCAGATTATTTAGGACCAATCTAGGCAAAGCCCATCATGGAAGAATTATTGCCTTTGGTTTAAAGCCAAGTCTTTCATATATTGGAATTGTCCTGTAAAACTAATGACTCTTGAGTAGTCTGCATTGCTAGCTGTTTTCTGAGTGCAGTGATTCTTCCTGGTAGCTCTTAGGTCAAAGTGAAGTTAAGAATGTAAGCTATAGTAACAAAGAAAAGTTACCCAACAGTTGGGTAATCAAAATAACATTCACAAAACACGTGAGATATGTCAGCTAATATATACGCAAAGATCAATTTATCTTACTTGCCTTTACGTGCTGTCTCTACAGCGTAGATATCTACAGCTCTTATAGTAAAAGCCCTTTTTGTCAACAGGGAAAAATAAGTATTCCTAGGGCTCCAGGTGTATTTTACACATCGTCTTGAGGTATTCTCAGGCCTTGGTTCCACTGAGCAAGATCTTCACTGACATAAAGCAACCCTAGAGTGATTGTGTCAGATGTCAAACCACTCCTTGTGGGGAGGGGTTAGCATCTATAGCTGTTTAAAGCACATATTTCCTCAGTAGGAATAGTACACCACGGAACAAAGGTAGAAACTATTGTCAAGAGGGGAGGAAATTAGGGGGAAAGAATTAGGAATTCAGAGAGCAAAGACAAAAAAGTGATAACTAAAATATTTCCATGTGAATTTTATACAATTTATGCTTCAAAAATTGTAAAATAGCAGTTGCTATTACAGCAAAAATTCAGAGCAAAAACTCCAGAGCTGCTGTATTTTTCCTGGTATTTTCCTGGTAAATTATTTTCCTGGTACAGGAAGTCACTATAATTTGTTGATCGTGTTTTTGTACCAAAAGGTAGTTCTGTTTGTACATTAACAACTGCTAGGATGGAATATGGTACGCAAGAAATACAGGTGAAAACACCGTAAAAAAAATTGGGGATCCCGTTTCCTATTTCTGTGTTCAGTTTCAGGGTTCTAGTCTGCAGGACAGTGAGCAGGCCAGCTCCTCTATCAACATTTAGCAGAAGAATTTCAAAAGTAAAGGAAGTTGCACAAGAAAGAACACCTAGCTACCCGCCCGAAGCAGATGAGGAAACCCTCCGTGCACACTTGGCGGGGATATAGGATATAAGCATTGCAAACAATGCAAATGTCAGCTCCTAGACTGCGCACTAAATTCAGACCAGCTCGCTTTCGTGAGGTTGCTTATCGTGCATTTCCTTTGCTTGACTTACAGTTACCAATATAATACTAAACTGCCAAATAACCCTGTTACTTTCTTTATATTTGCCTCTGCATTTCAATGACAACTTAAATGTTGTAAAGAAAAAACGCCTTCCTCCCAAGAGTCGATACGGAGCGGGTGGAAGCATGTCAGTGCTGCAGAGCTAATTCAGGCCGTCACTCCCTTCAGCACCGCGCGCTGCCGGCTGAGCCGGCGCGCAGCAAGGAGCAGTTCAGCCGCGTCAGCCGGGCTCTGCGCTGAGCCTGCGCGCCAGCCTGTCGCCTCGCATGCTGCGCTGTGCTTATGCTGCTTTGCTGCTTGTCGTTCCCGAGCGACATCTCCTTCCAGAGCGGGGCTGCGTGCACCGGGTGGGTATACCCAACCAGGTCAGCACGGCTCAGGAGCTTTGCACCATGTCATGTATAGATGTCCTCCTCCGGCTTTAATTCAAGTGCTCTCCTGGCTCGCTTCCCAGTACCCTTGCACAGTGATGCTTTTGCTGTGACTGAGTGGTGCACATGGGGCTTTGCAGTAGACCCAGTGTGCTGCTTCTACTCAAGCAGGCTGTCCACCAACCTGGCAGGAGGATGCGGTCTGATCTACTCACATACACGTTTGTCATCTAGTGCTTTCTCAGATTTCCCCAGCTACTGTGTAGCTAGATGGAGAACACAGCTCAGCACAGAGCAGCACAAAAAAACCTGCCCCAAGAAGYCCAACCAAACACAAAAGAATGAGAACGGCAGGAATGAGAGTAACTCAGGTCAGTAATTGGAGTCTGGCATTTCAGCGGGGCTGCAACTACTGGACAAACGAGTTGGAGGTTCAGTGCTTAACAAACCACGGCGATGACATCCTGGAGCTAAAACTCCTGAAATTCTCTTAGTGTTTTCCTTGAGAGCAAGAATTGAAATCCTCCATTTTGGCCAATTTTAAAATCTGACAAATTCTATGTATTTACTTAGAAACTCAAATGTAGTATCCTGTACATCTATAAATTGATATGCAAYGTAAATTGGCCCACTTTCCGCAGAAGTAGCTGCATCATCTCGGCAGTAGGCATTTTGTCCTTTTTTTTTTCTTACAAGCTATTCAAAATTTATCTTGTTAAAGCCCCTGCAAGGAAAAGAGCTATATAACGGTAAAATATATTTTTCTTTAAGTGAGAAATTGACTATTTTAAGACTTGGCATTATGTATATATCATAAATGAGATAGAGCAAGGTGACGGAAGGGCTCTTGCTGCAGTGACATGCTGCTAGGATTCCTTAGAAGCAGGTCAAAAAGCCTTCTCATTAGCTTGCTTCAGGTTAAAACCAATCAGCTGAATTTTGAAGAGAAGCAAAATGATTCTGTAATTGCTCAGCTGGGCACATGAGTGCAAGTCCTGGTGGTGCTGAGATGGCAAACACAAGTAGGGAGCGAAGGGAGCAAGGAGCAATTTGTTTTTTTCTCTTGGCAATGGTAAAGCTTAGTATTCCAATAAACTACATTTTCAAGATACCAAGACTGAAGCACCAACAATTTTTAGAACATCCCTAGCTGGTTTGTTAGCAAACAAAGACGAGCATGTACTCTGAACTGCGGTGTTGGTGCCTGGGTGTAATAGCCATTTCCATAGATTATTAGTCTTGTAGTTTGATAACAAAAATTTCTGGAGGATTCCAATTGTAAGATGACGCATTTTCGCAGAAGTTATTTATACATTGTAAGTTCAATGTTTAGAGGAAGAAATCTGAAGTTTTTCCTAGAGCAACAGCACGACAACATCCAGAAGGAACCTCTGTTTAAAGACAGGTTGGAAAAGTACACTGCACATAAGAGGCTAACCTGGTAACTTAAAAATCAGGGCATAAGAAACTAAGCAATTTTAGCATCTATTTTAAAGCCATTAACATTTATTTGGACAAAACAGTTCAAGAGTTACACAGAGAAAAATGAGATTTGTTTCAGCACGCTAGGGGTTGTGCCCCAAAGCTAAAGATGGTAATTTCTTAAGCCAGATGTTGTGCTCTGATGCCCCTGCTGCAGGCAGAGGGGATTCTGAACGGATTATTTCAAGAAGAAAACATTCAGTGCAGCCAGTTCATGAATATAGCGACATGGACTTAGAGTGAGTGTTAATTTTGTTTTTAAGTTACAGCTCCTTTGTCAAGCCAGGGATATAAATAAACTYGGTTCCTTTGGTTCCTCATTCCCCAGGGATGCAAGGAGTACCAGCTCATTTCAGGAAGAGACTTGCTTTTCTCAGTGAGTGACTGAACCCAGCCTTTCTAATCAGATTCTCTCAATTTTGGGCCACAGCTGCCTACTGTTTTTYGGCCTCCTAGCAGCTACCGCAGTATCAGGGGAAAGAAAGGAGTGCATCTCTTCCCTTGCTCCAGGAGTGGGAAATTAACCCTTTCGCTTCCTTGCCACTCCCAACTAATCATAGCAATCCACACACGTTGCAGTGTGTTTGGTTTGCTTCAGCCAACATTATATTTGAGTGAAGTCTCTGAAAAGCGTTAATGTCTTTAATTCTACACAGGTGATCAGAAAACAGATGGTGTATTGTTCAAAAATTCTAGCCGTGTCTTAGTACACTTTTTCTGTGTTTTGCTGCTGTAAATGTATTTTTATTATGAACTAACATGAGATAAAACCACCAGGGCAATGCCTGAAGAGCGGTGTAAGCACGCTTCTTTCTCTGTATTGTATTTTGTACGCCGCTGGTCATGTGAGGAAGTTAGCTGAACTCCAGGCTGTCAGCGGGGAAGCTCAGGTGCTCACAACTTGCTGCATCTCGYGCAAGCCATTCTGTCAGTGTTCCCCGTTTCTTCTCTCATTGCATCTACAGCTTGCCAATTTGTAAAATACACTGGAAGAAGTGAAGTACTTGATCAGTTTACTTGGATTGAATG
This sequence comes from Rhea americana, assembly GCF_003343005.1. Lineage (NCBI taxonomy): Eukaryota > Metazoa > Chordata > Aves > Rheiformes > Rheidae > Rhea > Rhea americana. The sequence goes on along the minus strand of NW_028186834.1, from coordinate 2,893,173 downwards.
ATTTGGAACAGAGATCGCCGTGTACATCTTGCTGTKTATCCTAGAAGTGCATTTGGAACCTTCTTCTCTACCCTCCAGACCAGCAAATACAATATGATTTTCCAAGAGGATGACATTACAGCACATAACACTACACCCAGTTAAATAAAAGATGGCAGCTTTCCATATGTGAGCCTACCAGAGGTAATTAAATAGATTAGCATTAATTACAGCTATGCAGGTTATATGGCACATCCTGTCTAGATTGCGTAGCCCAGTCTTTCCTGCTTCCAGAAGAAAAAAGAACTTGGCAGGTAGCAGCACGGTAGTTGTAACATCATATTGCTCAAGCTCCATCTCTCAGGAAAATTAAGAAGAAATACATTTACGAATGACTTATTTGTATTAGTAACTATAACAATAATCTGAAGAAAAACAACACTCAATAATAAAAGAAAAATAAAAAGGGATCTTAAAAGAATAGGCTTGTTGCATTTGAGACGATRGGAAGAAGCCTTCATTTAGTTGAAAGCAGTCTTTAATTATTTAAGTTTTTAATGAAAAATAATTTTAAAAGCCAACATAAGCTGTCTCAGGCAAATTGATTTTTGAAAACGTTTTAAAGCATTCGGGCTCTTCACTGTTGTCTGTATTAGCTTTTTCCTTTTATTCCCCCAGCACTTTCCCCTCTGCCTGAGCAGATCACGGAGCTGCCTTGTGCAGAACGGCAATCTCCTTTTGTTTACCTCGTGTTTCAAAGAGAATTGAACAAGCCCAGGATTCTCCTCKCTAAACAAATACTGGCAAGACAAAGGTATGACAGCTATTCTAGGGCTTTGTTGGGATGGAGAATGGCAAAGACTGGCACCTGAAAAAAAGTTAATCCTTTTCACAGCCTTATTTTCTTTGCTTTTGAGATAGCTCTCCTTTTTCATTTAAATTTTAGAATTTTTCAGCCAAAGGAAGCAAGAAACAGGTATTTCCTTTGTTGCTGTCAAGTAGCTTGAACAGTTTGAGAACAGACACCCACCAGAACAGTGTGATTAGCGTAGCCAATTAGGGTGGATTTGCATATTCACAACGTGGCTATCGAGACATAATTCTGTAGAGCTAATGCGAGTGTCGTAATGSCTGCCCGCCAGTCAGGGCACACCGGCTGGTGTGCTCTACGGTAACTGGGAAATAGCCTTATAATGGTGACGCACACTGGGGACCCTGGACGAATCAGTGTGAGTGGAATTACGCAGCAGGGGAAAAAAGTGTATTTGCAAGGCAGGCGCTGTAGGATGTCCCTGCACACTGCAAAAGGTTAATCCACAGCTAATATACGTAAGATGCAACCACATCTGTCAAATGAGTTTGTTGTTCTGAGATTAGCTACAGCTACAACTTGGGGTAACCACCCCTCTCAGGGACACAAGTTTTGGGGACGTGGTGTGGGTCAGCCAGCGTCCTCTGTCTTCCAGCTGATGGYCGGTCTGGGCTACTGGAGGTGCTCGCTGGTGGCACAGTGCAAAGCAAGCTGCAGAAGGCAAACTTTTTGCAATAGCCTRCAGTATGCAGACTCAGCTGTGTTTTCTTCTGCTATCACAGGCCTTTCACCAGAGTGTTAAGCAAGGATTAGACCAAAAAGCTAAGRGAACCGTTCAGGAAACTTTGCAACCTCTGCTGCACAACGACCAGAGCAGGTAATCACAGCAGCTTCATTACCTCCAAAAGTGAAAAATCACCTTATGAAGTATAGCAACAATAATCTCTGTTACACGTTTATATTTCTCTGGCTCCCACCAACTGTAGTGTCTCACCAACAACCACACCGTGGCTGCTCRGGTTAACCGGGCTGCCGGCAGTGGGTGGAGCGTGCTGCCAGGTAACCTGCATCTTCAGGGACTCTGTGTTTTGTTACTGAGTGTGTGACAAGTCACTGACTGCGGAATACAGCATCCACGTGTGCTGATTTTAGGAAGAAATACTGTAATCTCTATACTTAATGCTCTGATATCTCTTAAGTGCTGGAGGCTGAAAAGTCATGCTGACAGACGCAAGAAACTGGGTCAGAAGGGGCTCCCAAAAGTATTCTTCCAGGTGCAACCACAAAGGCCAAATTAACTTTAAAAACTGCTAAGAGAGCAACATAAAAATTAACCTCTGGTACTCACTGCTACGAGATACCAAGCAAAACATAATGAAATCCTAAAATAGACAGTTATACAAATCATAAGGTTATAAAATGCTGTCATACCACTAGGATAACTACGAGCTCTCAACCTTCATGCCACAATGAGACATTATGCACATTTAGTTGGAGAGAAATGTCTCCCTCCAGGAAGATACATTTTTACTATCTTCCATGATAGGGATTTTATACCTACCCCTAGAACACTCACTGCTGGTTTATCTAGTCCAGTAACTGCAGTAAGTTTTTTTTTTTTTTTTTTTTTTTGGTCTCAGTTTATTAGTATCCAAAATTGTCTCCTTCCTTCCTATCCCCTTTGCGGCACCAGCTCTTTATTAGAAACTTAATAAACTTTGTGCATGTTCTAAAGATAATATTGAAAACTCCAAAATTGTGTTCTGCATTTTATAATTGGTGTGGAAAAAAAGGGGGAGATCTAATCCTACTGGGCCTTCTTCTTTCTCTTTTACTCTCTCSCTCCCTTTTTCCCCTTTGATGGTAAGCAGCAAATTTTAATTAGCTTCATTTCCACAATTCAGTCATGCATATGTAATCTTTGTTCACACTTTTATAAAGTAAAATTAAGTGAAAGAAATTGGGTAATAATAGAAAGCTTGTCTGAGCAGAACAAATGTGAATTATCAAACATAAGGAAAGATGACTGGGACTACAGGGCTTGAAGTTGTGCAAGGTTTGAGGTGATTTTTCTGGAACAGGACTGTATAAATAATGCATTGAAACAGGTGCTGATTATCCTGTTTTGGGTATCTTTTGTTCTTCGGGTACTTGGGCTGCTGAGGTACAGTGATAAACCACTGAATGTGAGGAGACTGCTTAATAACAGCTTTCTAATGTTCCTCTTTTATCATGAGCTGAAAGTGTCACATGAGCTTGTCTAGTTAATAAAAATCACTTTGTGAACTCCCTGTTCTTAGATTTGGTATTGGAGCAGATCACTATACTGGGCCCCTCTCTGATCATAACTGCAAAGGCTGCTCTGCCATTTTGCGTTGTAATTTAAAGGTTTCCTAATCCATATACACACCCTCTAATTAAATGTTTCCAGGGGGTTACCTTGGGAGCCTTCAGTGCTACAGTTTGAAACTAAAACTAAAGACTGTATTAAATTCATTCTTCCTGGCGTGAGACACAGGAGAGGAAAGTACATTTTCATCCCCTGCTAGTCCTGATTATTAGAAAGGATGAGCATGATTAGGATTACTAACTTCATTATTTTTGTTATCTAACATAAGGAGATGGAAATTTAAAGGGAGACTATTAATGTGTCTAAAGCCAGAGTTCAGCTTGTTTTRAAACTTCTTATAAGGTTCTTTACAGTCTAAACAGGTAGTTTAAGAAGCCATCAGTTCGGTAGCTAAAAGCAAGACCCTCCCATTGATGTAAAACAGCGTGTGGCCACAGAAGCTGCGTAACAGCCACCACTGCAGCAGATGTTGGTTGAAGGAAATATAAAGTAGCAAAACACGATAGTGTTAGCACATACACAACCAAAGTCTGAAGCCCAGTTAATGTTAAATGCATGAACAGACACTTACTCTTCAGTCTCTGGTCACGCAATCAGCCTCACCCTAACTAAAGCTGTAGGAGAAATCTTTTGTCCCCGAGAAGGAGCTCTTATTACAGGAAGTGAGTGTCAGACTTGGGCTTTTTTTTAATTTTTTTTTTTTTTTTTTTTTTTTTTTTTTTTTTTTTTTTTTTTTTTTTTTTTTTTTTTTTGGTAAACATGCTTTGCTGTCAGTGACTAGGGATAGCAAAGATTTAGGTTAATGGTTAACTGAGCAGCTATAACCACACAGACGTGCTTACTTCCTCCTGGAAAGGCTAGGACTGAAAGCTGTCCTTGCTCAGAGAGGAAGTAGTGAAGACTGAAAGAAGAGCAGTTCACAGCACAAAGTGTTTGAAACCGGCATCTTGACTTAGTAAAGAAGAAAGAAGGAAAACGGTAAAGGAGCAAGGCCCATTCATCACAAAAACAGGTAACAGCTGAAACGCTTTCTCTTTATCTCAATACAGGCTCAGTGTATTGACTCAGCCACCGTAACTAATGAAACTTTCAGGTGTGGCTAGTTGAGAGATTTTTGTCGTACCTGACTGCATTCAGCCTCCGCAAGAGGGGCAAAGAAAGAAAGGACCTTTTGCCGTGAATCTGACTGTTGGAGAGTGTAGGGGGCTTGCTCATGGCAGAACAAACATCCCCTTCAGACTGCTCTCACGTCATYGATCACAGTCACGTCCCCGAGTTTGAGGTTTCTCCTTGGATCAAGATCACTTTGGCCTTCATCTACTTCCTTGTCTTTGTGGCGGGGATCTTGGGCAACAGTGTCACTATCAAGACCACCAGAATCCTGCAGAAGAAAGGCTACCTGCAGAAAGAGGTCACGGATCATATGGTGAGCCTGGCCTGCTCCGACTTGCTGGTCATCCTGCTCGGCATGCCCGGTGAGTTCCTCAGTGCCATATGGAGCCCCTTCTCTACCCCTAATGGCAACCTGGTTTGCAAGCTCTACTGCTTCCTTTTTGAAGCCTGCAGCTATGCCACTGTGCTGCACGTGGCCACTCTCAGTTTTGAGAGGTATGTTGCTATCTGCCACCCCTTCAAGTTCAAGGCAGTCTCTGGACCCCGCAAGGTGAAGCTGCTCATCGCCTTTGTCTGGGTCACGTCTGTTGTCGTGGCTCTGCCCCTGCTCTTTGCTATGGGCACAGAATATCCCCTGGAAATCATCGAGGGCTACCGAGGTGCGACTGCCTGCATCAAGCCTAGGCACCATGTCCCTGAACTGAGGCACAACATGACAATCTGTACCAGCCTCTCCTCCAAATGGCCTGTCTTTCAGGCGAGCATCTTCAGCGCRTTCGTTGTGTACATCATCGTGCTGGGGTCTGTGGCCTTCATGTGCCGCAGCATGATGAAARCCCTGATGATCCACAAGAAAGGAACTGTTGCAGTGAAGGGTGAATATGGATACCAGGAGCAGCATCTAAGGAAAAGCGAAAGTTCAGAGAGCAAGAACTCCAGGAGACAGATCATTTTATTCCTTGGTAAGTGCTGTGTCCTGCTTCGCCTCCCTTTCTCCTCCCCAAACCCCCTCTTCCCAGAATGGAAGGAAAGCTGCCATCTTACCTCACCAACCCCCCCCAAAAGGGGGCTGTAGGATTTAAAACTGGACCAAAACAAGAAAGAGGGATGCTTTTGGATGCAATGATGTATTTTAAGCAGCCTGATTTTTCTGCATGTGTTTGACTAATTCTTTTTGTCATTAGACCAGGTGGGAGGGAAGGCAGAAGGGAAAAATCCAATTTCCTCCAAAGAAATGAAAATGAGTAGTAGGGTATTGCTGCTTGACCTTTGGGATATCGATAGGCGCAGTGGCCTGATTATAAAGTAGCTTTATTACATCARAATGTCTATATTGACATTTTTCCTATTAAATTACAAATATGTGCATATTTAGTAAGGTTTTTGATGAGAGAGAAAATATCGAGCAAGATCTGAAGCTTGTCCCACTCCACTCTAAAGACATGCCCCTGTTAATTCCAGGTGCTCCCTTGAGGGTATTTACTTGGTTTCAGTTGTGTCTGCGTTGCATTCAAGCATTAAGAAAGCTGGTCTGGAGAGCTGATTTGGTCTTCCTGCCCCCGATTTAAAAAAAAAATTTTCCCCTTGGTTTTATTTGAAGGCCTATAACCTTGGTATTATGTTTGATTCTGATCTCTCGCGCCACATTTGTCAGACAAAAACTAATCAAGTTGTCATTTCACCAGCTTGGAATCTTTCTGGGCTGTGATCCATGTAGTCTCTGCATTTGTTGATGCTCTTAGAGGTACCCTTAATCATATCCTGGCTAAATTACAGCTAGGTCGTGTTTTGTTGGGTTGCTTAATATGATACCAGATATAATAAATGAACCAACTTGTGTATGAATGTATAGTAGACCTAGGATTTCTGTGTAGCTTTTTGGTGCTCTGCTTCATATTCCAGAGAGGGAATTGAAGCTTGTGGGTCTGTCCACTTGTAAGACTTTGTACGATCTTCCCCCCCCCCCTCCTTTTTTTTCTTCCTCCCCCTGAGCATTCTGTGCTTCCTCAGCTAGTCCTGCTTTTGCCRTGGACTGTGGCCCTGTGAAGCTACGAGGAGTCTTGGTGCATCTGCCCCTTTTTCCAGTGTGTGTGTGTATTGAAGGTGAGACTATAGTGAAAGCACAATGAAAAATCAGACTGACATGGCCTACTGCTGGAAAAYTGGGGGGAAAGGTAGGGCTGCGTGCTGTACAGGCAGAGAGGGTGACAAGGGATTCAAGTGGGAGATGTGACACTTCAGGCTGCACAGAGCTCTTCCTCCTATCCGGGCCATGCAGCCGAAGAAGAAATCGGCTCCTCGCCCTGGCTGTCTGCTGGTAATGCAAATCACATGGGCATGGTTTGGAACAGGAGACTTGGGTTAGTGTGACTAAAAAGGCTCTTGATAGTACTACTGCGCTGAATGTACTGGCTGCTGGGGTAGAAGCTTAATAAATGCTAAATAAAGCATGATGCACAGAGCAGAGAGRGAGCAGAGAAAGGCTCTGCTCTTTAACTTAAGAGCTACTGTGGGATCCTTACCTGTCTGTGGAACTTGCTCCCCGTGTAAATAAACATCCCCAACTACGTTAAAGCACAGCCTATGATCCCAATCCTGTAGCAACTTCTAGCTAGGTTGAGAGGCAATGGTAAAATACTGTGGCRCTTCTTCCTGTCCTTCGTTACTGTACGCGGGGCTGGTCTAGCGTGGAACAGGTCAGATCAGACTGCTTGCAGAAGTGTTAACAAGCTAAATGAAAGCGACTGGTTCATCCTTTATCTTCAGGGAATTAAACACCAATATCTGACGCTTTCTGTGCGCTGTTAGCTTTCTGGAGCCGGTAGATACTTCTGTGAATTCCTCAAAATGATTTCTGTGGCATATTTCAAATGGCACTTAATATAAGCCTTGCTAATTAACTTGGGTAGGGAAATAAATTAATAAACTGAAGAGTAGGAAACTGTGGCCTACATCCAGGAGAAGAGTGTAAAGCAATTTAATTTGTAGATTCCATAAGAGTGATGCTTTAGGGCAGTTTTAACCTAGAAGAAATGAACATATAAATTGTTTACAAATCGCTGAATTTAAATATAGTGATTTAGAAATCCTCTTTGTTTTTCTTTTAACAGATGGGTCAAATTAAAACAAATATTTGCTCATTCCCAACATATTTCACATTTAATGTGAAATGTAAATGACAGCACATAGCAAGATGTCTTTGAACATCTAACAGCAATAAAAACAGTTTAGCATTTTCTTCTTGCAGTTGCTAAAAGTGATAAGTTCTATAAAACGGAGATTAAATTCATAAATCTCCTGACGATGAGAAAAAGCTAAGTAGCAAAAGACAYGAGCAGGAACTGGTGCTTTTTTAGTGTCGCATTATTTTGCAGCACTTGAGATAATTTATGARAATGAATTGTGAATGTTGACAGTGGTAGCCTACTTACTGCATTGCTGTGGAAGGTGGTATGAAACTTGGGCGGACTCGAGATGGGGTGACACAGCTGCTGTGAAGGAGGCAGGGAGGGAGGCAAAGAGTGACCAAGCGACGTGGGCACCACTGTGCTGGAGCAGCCTGAGGTTGCACAGGGAAGGGCCCTCGTCTGAGGAAGGTAGCTGGGAGGGTCAAATCTTTCTCTGTTATTTTCCCCCAGATTTGCTCTATTTTCTGTGCRGGTACTGGACACTCAGCAGTGTGTCCATTCAACCTGGGGCCGTGACCAAGGAACGCTTGATTGCATGGTTAGGGTGGCTGGTGGCCGTTGTTACTGTTGTTCGATATAGTGAACTTGTGCTCACTTTATTCCCGGGCCTTATCACTATCCTATTTGCTTAAAGCCCGGAGAGGCTGGCTGGGGATTTGAAATCCTTGGTGTGGATGTGTCTGTTCCTCCTGATGCTTCGCTATGCTCACAGTGGAGAGAAGGGACTGCTCTAGTGGCCACATCAGCGCTGCTATATCCATTACGGGGGAGGGAGGACTTCCAGGCACTGCTCAGCTTAAATTTTGACAGATTTGCCCCAAGAGAGCAATGCAGATTTGTCCTAGTATTTTGGAGAAAATTACTTCTGTTTTTATATACTAGGCTGCCCAGTGTTATGCCTTCATATGGAATGRCTGTTGGCTTCAAGAAAGATGTGATAGCACATGTAAGTGTCTGCTTAATGCTCCTGATCCTGAAATGAGGCATTTTGCGGTTTTSGATAGGCTGTGGCATACTCCCTGCAGTCTCTGTTGATGCTGTTTACCTAAAACTCTCCTGAATCATGTGGAGAAACTCAACTGCTACCAGTGGGTCAGTCTATACGAGTGGAGCAGATCAGACTCTGATTTATTCTATGTGGATTACCTTCATCAGTGATAAGGCTTTTCTGCTCACGTTGGGACAGCAGGCCTCCTTCTCTGCTGAAGGGCTATGAGGGTCTGGATGAGCGTGTGCTGTCATGAATAGCAAGGAAAATATAGCTGGACTTTATCTTTTTCTGTGGTTTACGTCAGCATATATTAATAAATTTCTTCATCTCTAGCAGCAGAAGCTGGGTTGCTACAGGGCTTATAAACATGAGGCTGACAGCCCTTTGATTAAATGCAAAGTTTTARTAGCATTTAAAACCTCTCAATGTGCAGCCTATCCTAACTGGGATCGATTCGGTCTTTGTAGCTGCTCAGTCTCTTCCTTCCATTATGCTGGTAAAGGGCAGTGGAGTGATCAGAAAGCTAACTAAATGGTTATGAGGTGCTGCTGGTAGCTTCTTGCTGTTTCAAAACCTGCCCTGAGCAACAAGAAGAACTGAAGGACCTTCTTACCTCAGCAACAAGCTCCTCAGAATGAGTTTGGAGACTGTAACTGGATCTTTGCAAACAGAGAAGAAGAATATAAGGCAAGGAACCCATAAAAGAGAGATCCATTTAGTGCAATAATTATAAACATTAATAAAAAGGCACTTTCATAGTTGAAACTGTAAATTAAAAAAATCTTTAGGAAACTTTAAGAGGTGGCTAGCTTCTGGAGGAAGAAAAGCTGCGTGGGGCACACCTCCTTGCAGCCACTGGCAAGGATGGGCCTCAGTGCGGACCAYTCTATGCCAGGAGCTCAGTTCTCTAGCCAAGGCTTCCTTCTTCTTAATCTAGTATAAAACCACTTTTTATATAAAAGCAACTACATGTCTTGSCATCAAACTAGATCTGACTGACCTAAACTTACACTCTGTGATAAAGCAAGTTATGACTATCCCAGATGAAAAATTCATTGCTTCTAAAGCTTCTGTTGTATTTCCCATGGCAGCTTCAGTTTTGTGCTTCTGCAAAAAGCCTTAATTATTCTGTATACAGGAGCCTCAGGCCTACTACAGTAAATAAGTTGAAATAGGAATGTCCTTTAGTGTTGCTGCATCACCACTGCTTTTCTTTGTATGTGCTTCCAATTTGCCCTTTGGAGCAATGTTTTTCTCTGTTTGTACAGCAGAAGGGGTTTATGGTGTGCCTGCTGGCGTACAGGCTATGTTTTTCTGTCTCCTGAACATGATGAGGCTTCTGCCTATCCTAGCCTCTTGCTTTCAGAAGAAAGAACAAAGAATTCCAGCTGCTAGGGAAGCTGCACATCATGGTGGATGCATGAAAGCACTGCTGGAGCAGCAGCAGCTGGCAAGAGCAGGAGCTGGAGCTGGAGCTACCTAATTGGGACCCTGCTGGTCCTGTCCCATTTTGACCCGACAGAGCCAGCTCCCCTGTACCAAGCAGTGCAGATCAGCTCTCTCCACTGTCTCTCTCCCTTCATAAATGGCCTGGAGCTGTTCTCCTGCTTTGGGGACCTTTGCTGTAAAATGAATTTCACCTACATGCCTGGAGAGCAAATAACCTTCAGCTTCTTTAATAAGCAGGAAAGGGAATTGCCTACCATAATCTGTGTGCAGTGCCTTCATCTTTCTTGAAAGGTACTGTGTGGGGGTTTTGTTTTGTTTATTTTGATTTGTTCTAACGCTTAAGTATGTTTGTCAAATATGCAGGGTGAGTCTCAACCTGAAGACGGTCACGATGTTGATTGCATATGATTTGGTACAGTAGAAATAGCTTCTTTTCTGGTCTTACTAAGAAAACAAGAGCAGCTAGAGACTGAGACTGTAGTAAATGCTATAAAAGAGAAGACAGTCCCTGTCTACRTTCAAATAAAACAAGCAAAGGGAAGGGCTGGAAAAGCAGAAAGAGATGCAAGGTAGAGGACCAAGGCCACAAATGCCACGAACGAAATGCTGTAAAAGCTATGTATGAATGTGTCTGCAGAGTCTTGCACTAGTGCCCTTCCCCTGGGCCCTTTTGTGCCACTTTTTGGTAGTGACTGTTAAAATGATGTAAGCTATTCTATGATAATACTAAATGCCACTGTAAACACCATGAACACGGCTGAACCCGGCTATAAGTTAAAGCTACATGAAACTTTTGAGTGGACCATACAAGAGTCTTTCTTTAAATGAGAAATTAGAAAGACTTCTTAGAACTTAAGATGGATTTTTTTTTTTTTTAAGTGCACTGGTACTAGCAGATTAATGTTTTGCTCAGAATAAAGGCATTGTGTGTAGAAATAGCTTTTCAAAAGATCACTAAGGAAATGTATTTCATAAGGCACTTGGCAAATAGGTTTTTAGGAGGACAGATTATTTCAAGTAGTCTGCAAAAAAATGTATGGCTGTCATCTGGAGATGACTCAGGCACAGTATAACCTGACAATGGTAGGACTTCTGTTACAGGAAAATTAGRTGCTTCTTCATAGGCTGGAAATTGGCTGGGGTTTTCTGATGTTGTTGTTATTGAAAAAGGTTGAGCTTGGGGATAGAAAAAAAATTGAAAGAACAACCTAATTGATCAGATTCCAGAAGAACACAACTCCAACCCATGTAGTTCAAACTTGGCTTCATTGACTCCTTTCGATTCATTTCTTTAATCATTTCACTCAGCTGCATTTCTTCAGATTTTTTTTTTTTTTTTTTTTTTTTTGGAGAGTAGCCTGAAGATACGTATCTTGTAGTCTGGATATTATTTTCAGCTCTGCCTTTTATATGGTGTCTCTATCTGTATGTTTGCTGGAGTAGGATTTCTAGTTACACTAGGCAATCAGTAGTCTGAATGCACAGAAACAGATAGCAGGGGCTGAGTAGGGAACTTAACACACTGACACAGACCGGTGTTTGGCTTTCAGTTAATGGCATCCACCCTGAGCTTCCCTGAGTAAGTTTTCTTTTTTTTTTTTTTTTTTTTTTTTTTTTTCTTTCTTTTGGTATTGCTCTCTGGAAAAGAGACAAAAGCAAAGGATTTTCCTGCTGGTAGCACAAAACTTACACCCAGCAGCTCAACAGATGACAATGTAGAGACTGCAGTTAGGGACACCTGGCTTCTCAGGATGATAGTGTACGAACAACCTCCTCTGAAGAGCTGCAGGACTTAACGTTGATTTAATAAAAAAAAACCAAAACACGTTCACAGTAAATTAGACTCAAGGCAAACTTGTGTAGTTTGGCTATCTATATGTTCAGTTTTCCCATACTGTAATTTAAAAATGAACATGACCAGAAACCAGCATMATTTTCCTCCCTATTGTACAGAAGGAAATTTATCTACAGCTATTTCTACCTGGACTCRCATAAAAGAAGATTGTACTTCTGGCTTAAATAGACAGTCTTCCTTTCCTCCTACACCGAGGGATGGCAAAATGGTACCGAAAGAAAAAGAATGGACAAATAGGGACTAATTGAAGCCAGCACYCCTAGGGTATTTAAGACTTTTGTAGTTTTAATGGAAAAATCAATGTGTGATTACGCTTTGCATTAGAGTACTTAAAAATTGCTTCAAAATGAAAAGTCCGCAGCATTAGAAACAACCTAACCCTGCAAATACTGTAGTCAGAGAACCAAATGCACCACTGGCATAGTCCATGTAATTCCCCATCTATGGTATCCTGGCAGGTGCTGCAGGTCCTCTGTAGACACGTGGCCACTCTCTRGGCTTCATGTGCGCTGAAGCAAAATAAGGATAATGAGTGCTTTACTACTACCCTCTCACGGGCTGTTTTTTTGCTGGCCCTAAACTTTCTATTTTCTCTTTCAATCAGTAAGTATTATGATCTTCATTTATCTTCTCCCCACATCTTTTGACCCTTGAGTCTGCTGGCAGCCCTGGATGTACCTTAAGAGCAGGAAAGACGGGAAGTGCAGGCCACTTCCCTGGCCRTGGCAGTGCGAATCAGAGCCTGACGAAGGAAACTGGCAGGGGGCTGCCGTGTTTGAGGAGCTGAGGTCTGGCTGTGTAAACTCAGCTTCTGCAAAATACATTGACTTGCAACAAACCCCTTCTAAGACAYGTTTTCCCACAAGCAGAAACCTTGGAAGCTGTCTGCTTCTCCAAAGAGGGAGTAAGAAAGCAGTAAGATTTATTTCCATTGAAGTGGAGAAATACAAGTATTGCTCCAAGTATGAAATGAGTTGATARTTTCCAGCTACAGTTAAGCCCACCTACGTTTGATAACTGTATCCCCTCAGTTTTGGACTGGGGGGGACAGTCAACCTGTGGTCAACAGAGTGTTGTCATAAGCATTACTCTTCCACATGTTTTCTTGACATCTCTTCTGAGCCAAACACCAACTCAAATGCAGACTGCTCTTACAGCTTCCCAGTTTCAGTAAATAGGACTCATTTGTGGCAAGTTCACAGATGATTTATTGAAGTCTTCACCTGTGGAAAATTAAGTGCATTATCTATTCCTCTATTGKTTCATATTCCAATTATGCCACATTTCACGAAATTAAATCTTTTGTTTTTTCTAGCTGATGTTAGACCATTATCTTTAAACAATGATTGCTAGTCTGTGAATTTTAATGGAAGAGAGCTTTTAATATCTGAGCAYTTATTAGTAATGTGAAGCTTTCAATTTTATTCTGTGTTACTTCTTGGTTTCCTGCAGGCAAAATTTGTCTTAGAAATTGAGTACTAACTACCCTGCCAAGTAACAGGTTAAAGATTATTTTCTTCTCTTTCATTTTCACAAGTGAATTCCTAAACCTGTAATTTTACAGGATAGATAACAGTTGAAAAACTAGTGAGCAGGATTTCTAAAAATAATGTTGTCCACTCCAGGTAAATAGTTAAGATTTTAGCTTAAATTTGGCACAGCYAGTTTCTCCTAGATAGAACCAGCTGCAGCGCCTTCTTATCCTTCTTTGAAGGCATCCTACGCATGTTTATGCTGCTAGACATCAGCCCTGTATTTAAATGACAAATAGGTTATCTTTCCGATCTCTCTTACGGATGCATGATTAATAACAATGTCAGATCATTACAGACTAATTGAGTCTGCTGATAATCTCTTAATCCTGTAAACAGTAATCTACAAGGAAAGTTGAAATTGGGAAAAAGGTCTAATATTTCTAACTTTCCCTTTCTTTCCCCAAAGTTGTTTTCAGGTCTGTGCTTGTCGCTTTTAAACATCTCTTAAAACTACTTACTGTCTTTGTTTCTTTGAATTTTTAATGGGAGGTATTTAAGTTTAAAGGATAGCTTATGGGGTTAGAGTTGGAGGGGTCTCTGCAAGCAGATATTTGCTTATTAGACAAATATATGTAGGCAGAGTTAATTCTACTGCCCCTCAAAAAACACTTGATATCCATCTCCAAATATGTGAACACACCTAATAATTACTGTGGAACTAAACTATACTCGGGAGTATAAGGAAACCCAGCCACAGCGATACGTTAGGTAACATAGTTTAGATGTCCATCCTGGCCCCATGCAGCATAAATTGCTTTTGTTTCTCAAGTTTTATCAATTAGCACCTACATGGATATTTTGGGAAGTGTTGCTGCTCCAACTTCTAGTTGAAACCTGGAAAACAGCTTCTCAGATGCAGCTGCTTTCAGAGGTCGGTCCCGTGTGTAGGCCTTGCTGGGAGATGATGCTTTCAATTTCTCCCCAAAGCAGTGGTGGACTTCTAAATGTTTTGGCCCTGTTCATATATCGTTTCTGCAAGTACATCTTGCTTTTCTTCTCTATATAATATTGCCAGCTTGCTGTCTGTTGAACATAATGGTTTCCTTATGTAACTAAAGGAGTTGCAAAAACGAGTAACAAAAAGTTTAGACAAGAAAAAGTTGGTTAAAACCTTCTGTCCCAAACTTTGTTTTTTGAAAGGTCATTTTACCTTCGCTCCCTTACTCTCAACCGTAAACTTTTCAAGAAAAATATTATTCATTGCTAAATATGTCTCTTATCCAGCAGAGGAGTAGAGATGTCTCTTCTGATTGGCTCTAGTTTTAATTCTGATGCCTCACATTCCGCATGTAGATCAAGACATCTTTTGAGCTCCCTGCTTTTGAAAAGAAAACTGAACTAAAATTTGTCCCCTAAGCATGAAGAATGAGGCTGCTCAAGAACCGAATTTCGTAAGAATGATTAAGGATATCTATAAAAGAAACTACTTACTATGACTGGGCTGATGATCAGAATTAAACTTTTAAGGTGTCTAAAGGTTGCAGTACTTCAGCAGTAACCTACACAGAGATTCAAGAAGACTTTATTGTGGGCACAGCTTTAATGTGTCAGGTTTCTAAACATCAGGCAAGAACTAAAGTGGCGTGTTGAAGGATGAACAGAAGTCAAAAGCTCTGATCAAGTGGAGTTGTTTACCCTTGCACTTTAGATACTGAAGTATTGCTAAAAGAATCTTCTGACTTTTTGTTTTTCTTTCCTGATCTGTTGAWACAGAGGTCTAAAATGGGTGGGATGGGTTATGTCAGAGGTCTTCAAAAGAAGAGAGGGTATTTAAGTAGTCTTTTTGTCCTGAAAGTTAATCAGATACTTAAATACTAGTGATAGTGATGATGATGTCATTACTGACYCCTCCCAAAATTTGAAAAGCATCTGTCAGTACTTGCAGGCATACACATACTTTTGAAAATCTTTAAATATTTATTCTAGAAGGGCAACTTGGCTGCTGAAGTATAATGAGTTAAAATATATCCTTGTTTAAACATGAGCTTTTGATAAAATGCAGTGTCTGACTACCCGTATTCAGGTTGGAGGAAATGTCTACTAAGATGACTGGGAAAGGGGGAGCTGAACCTTTAACAGAAGCTAAAATGAGGTTGGCTTGTATAACAGAAGTTGTCTGTAAGCACACTGGGGAAGTAAAGAGGAAAGAAAGAATAAAGAAGGGAAAGTCTGTATAAAAATATTGCTTAAATGATTCAGTAACAGGCGTATGCAGAGTGATTCCAGTGCAGTGAATCTGATCTCACTGTGCATGTGCAACAAGTTAAACTTAGCAGTCTTACTGTCCATCTTTAGAAACTGCCCAGGGTCCCAGACCTGCTTTAGTTAAGCCTTATGTCAAGGAATTTGCAATCAACCGTGTTTCGGTTGTAGAGCCAAGGTTGTTCTCTGGCATGCGTAAGGTCTGCTCTTCAGCTTGGAGTCTGAGCCTGAAAGTCATAGGTACCCGTGGTTAGCTCTGCATTTATAGAGATTTAAATCCACACTAAATATGTATTTGCTGATTTGGACTGTAAGAAAAATAACCAGTAGTAAAACAGCTAAAAGAGGTAGTTCTTCTGAAGCCATCTCTCAGAGCGATCTTTGAGCAAAGCCAGAGCAGGTCTGATCTCTGTTCCTGTAAAGGTTTATGAGTGTGTACAGCTTGTCTCTTTCAGTTTTTCTTTTTTGCCCTTTCTTAAAATATTTTCCCTACTTAGTTTACTCTGAGCCAGCCTTGGGAGCTCCTTGTTAAAAATTTAATGTCTGGAGATTGAGACTTCCCATTGTCYGAATTCCCTTCCATGGTCCCTTTTCTTTGCATGTACGCTTCTACTGAATTCTAAAAGGCTTTCTGATAGTGACTTGAAATTCAAATGTCCCATTTCTATTTGTCTTCTGGTCCAAGCCAACATTTAAATGCAAACTTTTCCRTTATAAAGCAAGTATTGACAATTTGGGAAACATTGTCTTGCAGTACAAATGCTCTGATATTACAAAATATTGCCATGTTCTCTACATTGATCTAAATTATGGCATTGGCACGAGAATTAATAGGTCTATGGGGGCCATGATTGAGTACAGTCAGAAATGAGAAAATTCCTAATCATGGGAAGGACATGTTCAAGGACAACCTTCAAGGTATAGAATTGGACCAAACTCGTTTGGTTCCTGGGTACGTGATTGTTTCTGCGAGTCTGTGGTGTGGTTGCCTGTGATGGATGTGGAAGGTATGTCTCTGGTCACAAATCCAGGTCTCCACTGGCTTGCAAGCATGCGGGGATGTTTCTCGCTTCGTGGTTTGGCACTGTGTGACAGTATCTCTTGTGGGAGGATGCTGATCTTGCAGAGAAGGTGCAGCAAGTTTACCCAAGCTGAACATCATCTCAGCAAATAACCTGCTGCCGAAAGGAAGCCTYCAGAAGGCTGGAATAGGGCTGCGCAACCTGTACACGTACCGTTCCCTGCCTGTAAATGAAGGATCGGATTCTTGCGGGTTGTGATCTGTGAACCAAAGGGAGGGCAGCGTGTCCCCTGTGCTGTTCTGCCTCTCTGCTGCGCAGAGCTATCTCCCCACAGCAGAGCTGAGACCCAGCTCTACCAAGCCTGCCTCGGATACCCTCGCTGGCGACCTACACAGCTGTCAGCCTCCTCGTGCCCAGCGACTAGAATTCAAGTCTGCCTTCTGAGTGCCTTTCTCCAAGAAAGAATTGCTTTAACCTTATCAAATGGAAGTGAAATTTAAAATGACTTAATGTTTATTTGCTGACAGGCAGAAATGTCCTCTAAATTGACTGTCACAGTGCGAATACAGTGCTGTAGGACCAAATCACAACCTCTTGTTGGCCTTCAATCAAACGATGTTAAGTTTGGGGAGTGGGGATATCATTTTGGCCTCCCTGGATGCATGGACAGCATTCTCATTTTGGAGTTTTATACAATGAAGTTATATTTGATATTTGCATAATTCAAATAGATGAAATCCTCAAACAGGCACAGGAGACTGGATTTCATTAACTTGGGATGCAGCCATTCCCATCTCTCATGCAAATGGCAAATACCTTTCCTGTAAGTATACTTTAAAGATTCATTTCTTTCTCTAATCAAGTGTTGAAATCCTACCCAAGGGAACCAGAATTGATTTCTTTTCCCCTCAGACTGAATAGCATGGACCTTATTTGGGTTAACTTCTGTCACGAAATGTAGGTTAACCCTTCTGTGTGTGCTGCAAATCGGCTGAAAAGAGTTAGTTTTCTGCTCCGACACACTGAGAATGCACGCGGTGCTGTCATCCTGCAAGCGTAGCCGTCGGCTGCGCTGAGCTCGGGGAGGCTCTGCCTACTGCCAGCAAGGATCTGTTTCTGCTAAAACTCTGGCCTTGAAAGCTGGTTTTTAAATTTCCTCCTGGGACTTGAATGCTGTAATTGATTATGCTTGTTTTGCTCTTAGTCTTTAACGATCGAGGTGAAGAACTGCTCACAAACGGTTTCGACGTTAGAGCTCTCCGAGAAGGAAGGCCGGAGTCGCAGCCYGGCTGCGGTTCCCCCGTGCCAGGTGGGCTCTCACGAGCCTCTCCCAAAGCCAGGGATTTTTTCCAGTTGCAAATCTCACGTTAGAGCTAGTGCTCCCCTCTCTCTATGGGGGACCTGTTGTGGTGTGGGAGAGCTCCACCACGTTAAAGCACTTGAATAGACATCAGCAGAGAATTAAAACACTTTCACCTTCAATATCGAATCTTGCTCTCGGTAGTTGTGGGGCATAGTCCCTCCCACTGTGCAGCCCTGGCCGCGGGGCTGGGACTCCTGTCCACAGCAGCGCCAAGTGAATTTCTCCCTCTCCTTTCTACTGAGTTGTTCACATAACTTTGTTTGCTATTTTCTGGTTCTCCTTCTTGGAAATAGAGCTCTACATTTTATTTTCTCTCTTTCAAATATATCAGTTTTCACTTCAATTTTCTTATATTAGTTTAAGCTGATAGGCTGACCTCTTGGCCATTCTGCCTCTCTGAAACATTTCCCAGTGCTTTCATCAACAGGAAGGTCTGCTATGTTCTAATGGAGAGCGGCTCTAAAAAGAAAGAGGRAAAAAAAAGAAAATACATTTTTCTTGGTAATTTGGGATGTTTAGTTTTCTGCTTCTCTTTGTCTTAGAGCACAAAGTATGCTTTGGGGAGGGTTTTCTTCTCTTCATTACTGGTGAATTTATGGTGTGCTCTCTGCCTCTCCATCCAGCCACCCCCCTTCCCTGTAAAGGAAAGCAGTACAAAGCTGCAATAAAAAGCTTAAGAATAGCCATGATGTTCTGGATTTTCCTTCTGTAATAAAGGAATATTTTTCTCTGTATTTGATAGTAATTAGTAAACTCTCATTTAAATGTATTCACATTTTGGAATTTGATCTTTTTAAAATTCCTAGTGTGGAGGAGCACACTAGGTAGCAAGCACTGAGCACTGGTACTTTGGTTCCTACAGCAGATGTTAATTGCCTTTCATAATGAGTTTAAATTAAGCCCTGTGCTTCTCAAAAGCTTCTGATAAGACTGATTTTACCATTTCATTTAGGTAAGCCTTGCACTGCCCCTTCAAACCTCTGCGTCGCTTGCATTGCTAGGGCAAATGAGACCCAATATCTTGAGGAGGTTCTTAGATCCTGCTGAGGAAGCAGTAGACTGCAAGGTCTGAGTGCTGAGAGGTGTAGCTCTGAAATAAGGAAATGCTGAGATGGTCTATATGTGTATGTTTGTGTGTGTGTGTGTGTGTGTGTCTATATATATACACACACACATACACACACACACATATATACATATATATATATACATGTTTACCCACACATATACAGGATCTAGTCCCTGTGGTATGGGAAGGTCATTGGAAAATCATCTGCACTGATGTTTTCTTTGTGCAAGGACATGCAAGTTGGTCTTCCTTTTTAGTCTGTAGGCAAAGAACCTTAATATGGGATGACTGGAGTCCTGAGCATCCTTGTATGGGCTGTAATTTTAAAAAGTTCTTCGTACTATTTCTCTGTCTTCCTCCTCTCCCTCCCCCCCAGGTTCCCTTCTTGAGTATCTAATCCATCAGTCACCAGTCTGGGAGGAATAAATGTAAATTAGTAATGGCTAATTAAGAGTAACCCTTCTTACCAAACCGTTCATGAACTGTCTCAAAGYGGTTATGCTGTGCTCAGAGCCCTCTTGGTTGACAACCGAGCAGCCCCAAGTAACTGGGCCTGAAATAATTGCCTTTTCTTCATGTATCTGGAACTTTTGAGGTTTGTTTTGAGTATGTGGGGTATTATTTTATTTAAGGAGACCCAGYTCAAGGGGTCTTAGCTCCAATTCTGAGTTGCCACCTTTTGGAGAGAGAGCCTCGTTCAGCAGAAGCCCCAAGAGCCTAGAAAGTGAGGCGTATACTGTGCTTGTCAGTGTGCAGTGGAGGTCTTAACAGAGAATTCAGCAGGACCTAGAAGCATTTTGTCTTGTGATGTCAAAATCTTGTTGATAAGTCTCTGAACTTTGACTTTTGAGTAGTTTCAGGTCAGGAGTAATTGCCCTCTTTATACCACCGTTTTCAAGTTCTTCATCCTTTCAGGCAGCACTGAGAAAGTTAGTGTCCCCAAGGTGCAAATCTTYTTTAATTTTCCCATTATTTTAATGTATCAACAGTTTTGATTCCATTTGCTCAATATGGTTTTGAGGGGGAAATTCTGAGCCAGAAAAAGGTCTGTTTGAAGTGAGACACGATGCTTTYGATCCAGGGACTGACGTTCTGCAGGAGGAATAGAAACAATAATCTCATGATAACCCTTCAGCTTTCCTAAAATAGCAAAGCTGCCTAGTTAATGAATATAAATGAATGCACATTCACTTCCTTTTTTTTGAGGTTACTAAAGCTGATTAATATTAGGTACCACAATTTATTTAAAGTAGTTGAGTAATTCTGCTTTTTATCTGATGAACATGCAACTTATTTATTAGTGAGGAGTGTGAGGGGGTTGTTGTTGGGGTTTTTTTTAAGGTGTATTCCTGTTCACATTGGGGTCTACAGTTTTGTCATCATCAGAGTTTTAAGGTAAGTGTTTTACAATGGGTAACTCTGATATACAAACAGAGAAGAAAAATTGGGCAATCCTATTGAAATTCAATAAATTGTGATGCCTTGCCTTACAGGAAAGGACCTGAAATACTTAAGAGTGAAATGTATTGACAATTTGGGATTACACAGGTAGAATTCAATATTCAGCATAATTGCATTAGAAATTGATAGCTTCAGAAAAAAAAAGTTTTTTAATAAAAAAAAAAACCCCAATAAAATGAGTGAACCTGTGTTGTTTTTTTGTGAYACTGTGTGGATCAGGGTGCTTTGGCTGAGAGTTATTTTCCAGCAGTTCATCRTGGTGTGACTTGTGTGTATAGGCCTTTTTTGTTATGTTACGCTAATGAGAACTTACTCTCTGCTTGCTTCTCTCCTGTTGTTAGCTATGCCAACCGGATTAAGTTACTCTAAACTTTCTTTGCTAAAATTGCATCTTTCCTTCACCCCCATTTATCCATTCATCCATCTCTGGGACTAAGAAAGAGAAGTGAGCAAATGTTGGCTGCAGATGGAGGTTGCCAGGACCTCTGAGCAGTTGTGAAGATTTTGAGAGCTTGTTCCTTGTTGCCCCCTTAGTTAATTTTTATTAGATAGCTGTTGCACAGAAATGCGTTGAACTTTGCTAAAAGCTGTTCTCTAGTTTTGATAGTATCTTAAAACAATCTAAATATCTAAACAGAGTAGTCTGTTTTGTGCTGGGAGCACTTTAATTCCCCGTGCATGGTAATCATCTGTCAGGTCATGTACAAYTGTGTATGAAGGAAAGTGACACTGAGATTCCTAAACACAATATCACTATTTTAAACTTAACACCACTTTACGTTAACTATCACTTTAATATGAAAACTACATTTGAGAATTAATAACTAAATCATAGGTACCTCTAGCCAAAATAAATGAAACTGTCAATATGAGCAACCTAACAGAGCAGAGAGTTTCGGTATTAAGTCTGTCTTCCCACAGGAAGACATGCATAGCTCTCATTAATATTTGCTGCTTTAAAATCAAGCTAAGGGAAAATTGAAACAAATCTTGATGCTTTCCCACCAAGGCATTTGAACCTCATCTAAAGACTATTATGGGACAGAAAAAGAGCTCTGCAGTTGGAGAACTTCATGGCAAAGTTGCATTTCATCCCTGAGCGGGTTGGTGGGGGAGGTTTTTTTTTTGTTTTTTTTTTTCTTTTTTTTTTTAGTTAAATCTTGCACACTGCAGATATGCAGACAATTCATGAATTAAATGTAGATTTTGCAAGCAGCCTATTATAGCTATACCAGCAACTTAAAAAAAATCCGAAGCAACTGGACACTGATCTCTTAAAATCATTACCTTCTAGTAAAGGCATTGCTATTAAATAGCCTATCCTGACTTGACAGAGTAAGTACTGATTTATACGAATGTGCCAAAGTGTATACAGTCTGCATAGTCAGAACTAGAAAGAATGGTGGAAAGAAAATTTTACTGATAAAATTGATCTCCCTTGGTTTCTGTTAACACAATTGTTGAATGTTAAGTGCACTGTATCAAATATTTTGAAACTAGTTAAGAAATATCTTTATTTACAGAAGAAAASTGGCCTAACTGCTTTTGGGAACTACAGACTGTTTGCGACAACCATGTAGCATGCTTTAGGTCATCCAGTTTTACATTTCCTTAAAATGCACATACACAAATGTTTGTTTTATAATCAGTTATTTGTCTTTGGAGAATGCACCATTATATGTTTCTTATCAGGAGCTCCAACTTGAGTTTAATTTTTGAAGTTATTCATTGTGATTTAGTAGGTGAAAATGAACTGCAGTCAGCTGTCGAGTGCAGAGGGGTTTGAGGAGCAAGAAATGCTGCTTGTAGACTTTGTCAGCCACCTGTAATGCTGATGCTGGAAGATGAAGTGGGTTATTTACATTGGTTTAGTAGCTGCTCAGAGGGAAAGCAGCTTCTGCATACTTGCAGATTAGGCTAAACACAGGCTTTGCTTCTCTGATGAAAGCGATGCAATATAACTTGTATTGAGGGTCTGAAACACAGCCTGTGTGCATTTCTCCTTTGGCGGTATTTGAAAACCTCATCTGTCCCAGATCTGGTTTTGAACCCTCTTTATTTTTCTCTCTTTTAGCTAAGAGGCTTTGCTGCTTTTGATACTTCCTCTCTTGATCTTCCCACAGCTTCATTTAAGTATAGAGGTGTTGAGTGGTTTGGGGTTTTTTTGTTGTTTTTTGTTTTGTCTTGAGCCTCTACGATAGTCCAGCTCATTTACTTTACAGGGTCTCCAGTCTGTCRCTGGTAGGGAATCATGTTTCCAAATGGTCTGACTAAAGCTCCCCTGTGTGAGTCTGTTTTGTCCGTTTGTGCCTTGGAAATACGGGGACAGGCAGTAGTGGCTTGTTTGTTCATAGTCCTAAGCATTCATGTTGCTGGTGCATTAAATATCCACGCTTTATGCGTTTAGGATGGCAGATTTCCAGTGATGTGGAGGGTGTARACTTACAATTTCTAATAAATCTGCAATTCCATGTGCAAAAGAATTATATGGAGTGTAGAAAAAATTAAGGGAGCGATGAAACTGTACAGTTTAATTCAGGCACACATCACTCCACGAGAACAGTCATTTGTGTGAGTGATGTAGGTGTCACTTTAATGCTTGCCGCACAAGCGCATATTTTGTACTTTTGAGAAGACAGTATCTGATGCTAACAGCACAGGCTTTCTGAGTAGATGATATGAAGATGTGAAGAAATGATGCTGAAGCCTCTTCTTCCTCTTTCTCACCTCACAGTTACGGTGCATGCACAAATTCTTCCTCTTTCTCACCTCACAGTTACGGTGCATGCACAAATTCAAAGTTTTGTAACTGAGTCATCACAAACGTTGTGAGAAATAGGCTTGAGGTGGAAAGATGCAGTCCAAGTTCAGATTTTGACATTGCTTAACTTTGTGATGGCAGCTTGGATCCAGCTCTCACCCACACTGAGTCTCTGGGTGGRTTGCTGTTTTGCTGTAACCCCGTCCGGGGATGTACTGGAGGTGGACTGAAGACTACAGTATTTTCTYGGACTATCTGAATTTGAGCAGACATCCTCCCAGTATCCGACTGCACGTCAGAGGTTTGTTCACCACAGCTCCTGCCTCTCCCAGCTCCCGTGACACCACCCCACCACTGCGCAGGTGTACCTTGACTGGTATCTGGGTGACAGCAGAGCAAGCTAACAGGGCTGTTTGGAAGCACTAAGGTTTTAAGTTTCCCATACCCTGAGTGTGGAAAGCCATTCTATTTAGTTACCCTAAAGACACTTTCAGTACAGCTCAAATTAAAATGCAAGCAAGCGGGATGCTGCCAAGTCATTTTTCTGGGTGGAGTTTGGTGGCTTAGTCAGGCAAGATGCAGCCTTCCTGGAGTGCAGACAAGTACAAATGTAATGCTGAAACTCATCCTGTTTCCTCCTTAGCAAGTACACAGCATGGCTTTCCCACTGAAATTTTTCTCGGAGATTCAGACGTCCCTGTTAGCCATCTCCCTGRCAATCAAGCACAGGGAAAAATCTTTCCCCTTTGGTGACTCATGAGCACACTTCACCTTGATATGTGCCTTTACATATTGCATACAATCAGCACTGAGCAAACATGTGGGATCTCTAAATGGAATAAATGTGTGCAGCTTACTGCTAGTACTTGATATGAGACCAAACATGACTCATTAACTAGCTTGTGGCAACTGCTTTTCCTTTTTGCCCTACCTGCAATCCCTTTCTGCTCAGCCTGCTGAAAATAGCAGGCTGTGAGGATGTACCTGCAGATAATAGAAGGCTCCAAAGTGAGTTTCTTATATCCTCATGTGTCTTCTCTGCCTTCAGTTTGGTGGTTTATCTGTGTGGAAAATAGGATTATATAGGTTGTGATTTCATAGAGGGTGTTTTCCCCTTGAATTCCTTAAGACCTTGCTTAGCTTGACCATAAGCAATTGTGATGTGCCCACCACTTTACTCTTCTAAGACAACTGCCTCTTTATGGCTTAAATAATCTTATAAGCCTGAAATGTCTCATGTTCATAAAATCTCTACCCCCCTCAAGACCTAGCCATACATAACAGGCTTTCYACAACTTCCCTCATCTTTGTACTCTTCCACCCGCAGGCAGGAGAATCGCCCGAAGGCAAGCAGCAGTCTGTTGACTAGAGGTATATGCRCAGTCTGATAGAGGAAGAGCTAATGCTGTCTCCTATTATGTTWTGAAGCCTGATCTAGTAGGAATTTTTAATTCTGTGGTTGGAGAAAAAGGTGGCAGCTTCATATTATTCTATATTACTTGTTAACTATTATAGATGACGATAATCTGAAACACAGGAACGATTAATGACAGAAAGCACTGGACAGAAGATTTTCTATGTAGGAAATTGCTCATCCACAGCATACTAAAGATTTTATTCCTTTCATAAGTCAGGATTCTGACTTCACCCAAAAGCTTTTACGATTTTAAAATTTTATCCTACTGTCCAGCTGTCTGTTCTTTTCCTTGGAGAACTGGTTAAGGCTTTTCTCTTTAAAATACTGTTTCCTTGGCCCAGTACCTGATGTGCATACATTTTGCTAACAATCTGCCCAGGGTTATTTACTATTGAAACTGCTTGCAATTAGATTTCTAAAACTACTATCAGTTTCAGCCTTCCACAGTTATTGAGCAAACAGTAACCTTCTCAGTGCTCAGCAGCAGCAATCTCTCTCTTTCTCTCTGCTTCTTCCCCAAAATCAAAAGTAAAAGGAATTTCAACCACATCTCCCCCATCCCCATCTTCAGTTGTCCTGGCTCAGTGGCATCATCACAGTGATGTTATTTAGTAAGCTCAGTTCTGTATACCTTTTGAAACATGTTTACTAGCAATGATATCGCTAAATTTGTAACCCTTATACTCGGGAACTTTCCCTGTGCCCCCAGGTCCTCTGTTTGCAGTAGGAAAAAACTGGACGAGAACCTCAGGCAGTGTGGTTGGAGGAAGGGGCGTCTCTCCTACAGCCAAATCTTCTTTTCTTATTATTTAAAAGACATAAAAAAAAATYGTGTTGCAAGATAGTTGGAAAGAGCGTTCCTCCCATTGGTATTCATGACAGCTTTTACAAACCTAACTATTAAGACCTATTATGAAGATCTCTATTGCTGTGCAGATAGATTTATATGCTTGTCATAACATGGATGCATCGGTAAATCCGATACTGATTCATCCACCGTCATATTGCTACATTTCTTATAGAAAATACTTTTAATGATAATTGCTAAGTTAAATATCCTTACTACATAGATCTGAGTTAATTTTATTGCTCAATTGTACGAAAAATGGGTTAAACTAACAGTTTTTTTCAGTTTGGAGCAAATTTGGAAATATAACATTTAAACCAAAACTAATTTACTGGGCTAGTTACTTTCTATATCCTGTTTTTAATAAGGCAGGCATGGTCCAATAAGCTTCTTTCTGTGACCTGCAGTGCTGGATTATTCCTTCTCCCCATTTACAAGTAGCTTGTCCAGCCCATGTTAGCAGCTTATTCTGGAATGAAATTTGGAAGGAAGGTTGATGGAAAATTAGCCCTCCTGGATTCCAGTCCTGAAGTCAGGAGCTGTTGGASCTCTGGAGCTGTGTTTTCCAGCTTAAAATCCTGTGTGTGTGCTTTAGTTAGAGAGCTCCCTAATGAAATCTCTTTTCCTTCAGTTGTTTAGTACTTCGTCCTGTGCCCTCCCCCTCATTTCTCCATCCTCTGTTCTTAGCAGGGAATGGAGGTGAGGTTGGGATGACCACAAGATTGTAGGGAGGGAGTGTGAGGGAAAGGAGTGAGAGGAAAGACAACCACGTGGGGGGAGAAAGGTCACCCACTTGTTTCAGAACTGAAGCTCAGTTAAAATGTGTTTATTTTTCAGGAGTGCAGTTGGGGAGCCACCCAAAAAGCRCCTTTGCTTGAGGCACGAGACAAAGCAGGAGAGCTGCTCTCCCGTTCGCCCAGCGCTTTCAGGAGCCTGGGAGCCGGATGGGGTAACCTTTTTCTGCGGTGGTTTACGAGGCCTGGCTTTCAAAGCTGTGTGTGTTTGCCTGCTTGAAACCAAAGCTTGTGCTTGGGCGCTGCATTTTGCACGTACAAGCAGCCAACAAGGTGCCTATTCAAAATACTTTGGCAGTAGCGTCTTGGATCTGCCCATGAATACAGGCATGCAGAACGTGAAGCTCCTGGTAGATCTGGGCATCTGTCCCTGGGTTCTTTTTTTCATTTCTTCCCCTCCCCCCCCCCGATAATCCTCATCTTTGCAGGCACTGTGTTTCCTTCTGATTGGGTTGTGAGCACATGCAAAAAGTCTACAAATTAGCTAATTTCTGAAATAGGACATGTGGTTTTCCTGCTGAGGAACTCCCACCCCAAAGAAACAAGTACATATCTAGCCAGAGGAGCTTTTTTTGATTCCATTTTACTGTGATTCTTATGGTTTTTTTTGTTTTGTTTTGTTTTTTTCCAAATTCCCCTGCAGGTTAAACTACTAGTCCATATTCCCTATTGTTCATTCCCAGATACAGTGAGTACCATGGCAGTAGCATTTAAGCTTTTAAAGGGGAGTAATGATAAACCAAAATTAGGTCTGTGTCTGCTAGGGGAACAAAAAAAAAAAAAAAAAAAGACCAAAGTAGTCTAATTAATCTCCATTCAGATGTAATTCAATTGCATTGCACTAAGAAAAATAAATGCTGCTGGGATGTTATGAGACAATCAGTAAGATAATGGAAAATAGTTAATACTCGTGTCTGTAAAAGAGTGCTTTCCTTGCTGGTTCATAGTCTTGAAAGGGTTTTCTGAATTGTATTTCTAAGCAAGAAAATCTTTTTTTCTTTGTAAATTAAYAAAATCCTGTCATAGTCCAAAATGGTTATTTAAAGTTTGGAAATCATACAGTTCAAAGAAATCACCTTGGTCGTGAGCCAGCCACATGGCACAGTTCCAGTCACTTTCTGAATACTCGTCCTTTGTGAATGAGGAGTGACAGATATAGTTTCCTCACCCTGCAGTTTTTATTGCACCCTATGTTTCCTAGCAGACGCATCTGAATGCATCATTGGACCTTTCATAGTAGCTATTCAAAACATTTCACAAACAGGCATTCAAAATATTTCACAAATATCTTGCTTTATTATATTCAAGCTGGAGACTTCCTCCTCCTTCACTGTGACAGCAAAGTTAGAATAGCAAATTTGCCTATTTCTGGATCAGCCTGTTTTTCCCAGTGCCCATCTGTGGCTGCTGGGTCTAAGCCCTGGGCGCTGATCCCAGCGCMTCTATGGTCCCACCAAGTGACTTGTTCAAGCCATAAGGTCTCACTGTGCCTCTGACACATCTGTATAGCTGGGATAACTATTTCTGACTCCTTTGTAAGTGTGCTTTATTTGCCACTGTAGAGGGTCCAATTATGCTGGCTTCTGCCAACTGCATGAATTACCAGCAGCAATGGGCACAGCAGGGTGAATCTCAGCACATGTGTAGGCATTAATGCAGATTTCCTCACTTCTCTTGTTTTGAAGTTGTTGCCTTGTGGCAAAGAATTTGGGGATTTTTTTTTCTGCATGTTAGTCTCTTAGCGGTGCAACTCCCATTAGAAGTCAACCTCCCTGTGCATCCTGATCGGAAGGGGGGGGGGGAAGTAAGATTAGTTCAGGCCTTTGTACTTCGTTTCCTTGGKACTCTAATGGCAGTCTGAAAAAGAAAATCACTCTTGAGATCRTCTAGCACTTTGGGTTTCACATAAACGTAATCCAATTACCCCAGTCCAGGCCATGCAGAACTATTTGGTCTGAAGTGTACATCAATCTAGGAAAAGTACAATATACTGAACTGTAAAGAAGGCAGATTGGGCATATTTCTTAATAGCATAACACAATGCAATTGCCAAAGGAAAGGCACATGCTTCTGTCCCGCATTACTCAGCATCTGAACAGAGTAATTTGGGAGGGGGTAGGGAGCGAGGTCCTTGCAGGGAAGGATTTTAGAGGTATCTTCCCTAGAGGCCAGTTTTGTAAAGGCATACCATCTGGTGCATTGAAAATGCAAAAAGATTTGTTCTTCAGAAGTCTGAGCCAGGGATAAAAGTCCATCCCTGCCAGGGGTGGCTTAACAGTATCCAGAGAGAAGGATGAGTTTTATCACAAGCAGTGAAATTCTTCCTCTCCTCCGCCCTTAACCTCTAATTCAAACATCAAATAGACTGATCTTACTGTAGCTGGTAGTTTCTGTAATGAAAGTTTCTCATGTCCTTGCTTACTCTGTGTCAAGCAATGAGCTGTTTCATTACTATTTCTACTGTGCTTCCAGGCACCTTCATTTTACATTTACAGAGGTCAGAAGGGTATTAAACAAAAATACTGGCTTTATCCTAAGCAAAGCCTCTGGTGGGACTAAACTGGAGGCTGTGGGCTGTATGTGTCATGCTCCACCTGGGCGTGCTCTGAGCAGCAGACAGCTACTGCTGTGCATCAGCTTATAGCTGCTCTAAGTTCCACCCTGAATACCAGCATCTCTGTCAGGCCTYAGCTAATGATTCAGGCTTCGCTTTTTTTATCTTTTGTCCGCAGCCTTCAAGGGTAGATTCCAAATTACCTTTTAAAGGAACAGCCGAATCTTTACCCTGCCTCGGAGACACCATGTTTTGGTGCTGGAAACTCTAAATGYATCATTGTCACAAACGAAACTTTGCGGAGGCCTAGAGGATGCAGCTGCTGGCTTATGCCATCTCCAAGCACAGGCTGTTCCRGACTACAGTGTGCTTAACACCCCTAGCTGATGTGCTCAAATTATTCTCAGGGTGACAGCAGAATATGCTGTTTAAGTAGAAGTTAAGATTTTACAAGATGACATAAYCACTACTTAAAAATACATTATTGCATAGCGCCTGAATTCTGAGAAATGCCACCAGAGCTCCTCAGCTTGTGACACAGCTAGTTGCTGCAGGGGTGAGTTCCCCTCCAGGTGCCAGGTTTRGGGACTGTGAGGCAGGAGTCTTGAAATCCTGAGAAAGGATACTAATCTCTATCTGTTAGTGTGGTGTGCTTCTGTGCCTGTACAAAATCTGCCAGAGAGGTGTTGTGGTTTGCACTTACTTGAAACTGAAGCAAACTCAAGAGGTGGAAACCTGCAGCAACGCATTGCATTCACGTAGGACGCCACTGAATGGTCAAACTAGGAGGTGAGTGAGTGAAGGTAGGCCAACAAGGAAAGGTTACCAGAAACCTGGAGGCATCTTCTGCCAGGGCAGCTCTCAAGGCTGGTGATGCTGTGGCCATGCCTTGGCTGTTGCTGTTGCTTCTCAGCCWGCCCACAGCTCCAGCAGAGCACAATGTCCATGCTGCTCTCTAGTGCTCAGGTCTGCTGCTTGTGCACTGGAGAGATCCCCATCGACTTCTCTCCTCCTAGCCTRTGTCCTGGAAGCTGTGCTCCACACACACCAAATCCTGAGAACGGCCAAGTGTCAGTCCTGTCTTAATTTTGTTAACTTGAACTTTTCCTTAACGTGCAACAACTGACGCGCTAGTGGTATCTGAGCAACTTAGAACCTCTTTCAGATGAGGATTTTCATATCTAAGCAGGTATAAAAGAAAACCTAACTGCAATCAATCACTTTATTTAAAACCATGTCTTACACTGRGTCGTCTCATACTACAAAAACACTGCAATCTCTTGAGCAGGAGAAGGCTGTACTAGCTCATCTTTCAGCACAAAGTTTCCACAGATACTTCTGAAAGTGAGAAACTAGTAGAAAATAAGTTCTGGTCTGTTCTGTACTTCTGCTTTTCCTCCAGCTTTGCAGGTAGACTTCCCTGTGTCTCTGAAGCGTGATAATCTGATTCCAGATCTCCTTCAGTCTGGGCATCTGCTGTGTAATGATGTGGGACTGAAGGGTGGTTGCAACTATCTGAAAAGGTATTGGGCATCTTCCTGATGATCTGAGACTAATGAATGTGTCGAGGAAGCTAGCTGGATATGTGAGGTGCCATATACTTTTCTTTGTGATCCTTTATTTGGTCCTTACTGGTCTCTGAAATCTGGTGGATGCTGTATTATTGAGGTCTAAGAACTCTCACRTKAAACCTGGTTATTTWAACCAAAGGGAATTTTTGTTTCTAATTTTGTGAAGTTTGCTTGATTAAACAGTTACTAGGGTATAACTAAAYCTTTTAACATCAACCACAGCT
Organism: Rhea americana; assembly: GCF_003343005.1. Lineage (NCBI taxonomy): Eukaryota > Metazoa > Chordata > Aves > Rheiformes > Rheidae > Rhea > Rhea americana. Next base: position 2,862,617 of record NW_028186834.1, on the reverse strand, counting down.
TCTGTTGGGCCTATTTAATCCTGTCAGTTGAAGGAGAAGAGGCAGCACAAGGGCAAAACCTGTTTTCTTATTATGATTGCTTATGTGATCAGGCAAATTCATGCAAAATAAATGTGTTATGGAGAAGCAGTGATAACASAGCCCTTTCATTATCTTTTGTGTGGTCCTTCTAGGGTTGGCTATTATGAATAAACCAAATTCTTTAATCTGGGGCTTTTTCTGTGGAGTTACCATTTTCTACCTACTCTGTCTTTTCTYGTATTTGGAGGATCTTCATGGACTTGACAGCTCAGGAGAGCTGTGAAAAGCTTATTCAAATGTAATTTGTGTGCTAGGGTTAGACATTGCTCTTTGCTTTTCCCGTGTGCATGTTCCCYGTAACACCTAGCTCAAGTGACAGAGCACTGTGTCAGTGAGGCCAAAGAAGTGTGGTTGCTACCCAACCTGGGAGAATGTATTAAGGCTCTTTGAAAACCAATTAAAGGTCAAGTAAAAAGCARTGTTATTCTTCACTTGCCTATTCCTTTTAGGCTCTTTTCTAACCATTCTACCTGGAAATGACCCAGAAAAGTGTTTCAGGTGGAAGCCAGTGCAAAACAGAAAAGCCTCTTTAAGAAAAAATGTGTTGATCGTTAGGGCAAAATGTGAAAGCATCAYTGACTATTGTAAAAATATTATTTATAAAACATGATTTAGAGTAGCTAGCAGTAATTTGCCATGCTGCACAAGGGATGTGTGGTTTAAAAAAATTTCTTTATCTGGAGTAAGGAGGATGTTTAACAGTGAGACGGTGAAAGGAAGAACTGATGAGAGAAGCTGTTGCTAGGATGAATTATCTTGAGTTTCCCACTTTAAAAGTCAGTACTTCCTTTTATGGCATCCTTTGCTCCTTAGCACTAAGAAACTCTCTAGAGGCTTGTGAGTATTTGTACAGAAGGGAAAGTTGTTTTTGTTCTTTATGTGCATGGGCTCCTTCTTGCATGCTACGTGGGGCCTTGAGGCACTGCAGTTGTGAGGGTCAAATTTCCCTTCTGTCAAACAGCTTCTGAAAGTCACTGAACTGCTCTTGGCAAAGAGCCCAAAAGGTGGGTGATGTTGACTGGAGCGAACACCAAGGGTGCAGTGGTACGGCTTTCCTTCTGTCTCATTCCTCCCTGAAAATGCTCCAGACAGGCAGGACATTTCAAGTGTGTTGTAAATGGAGGTATTAAGGTTTTACTCAGCCCTGCTTAAATTGGTGGTCTCAAGCATATAGACTGCTGCAATTATATATTGCTCCGTGCCAGATTTTATGGTTCTGCATGCATAAACTTCTGCTGGAGCTTATTCAGGCATAAGTAAGTCTTAAATGTACAGATCATTAGAGGAAGTATTGAACCATTTACTTGTAGAGTAGACATAGATTAACTTGGAACGGATCAGTGCGCTTTTATCACACAGCATCAATAGTAAGGCTGAAAATTTCTTGGGGATAAAAGGAAAAAAAATCATTTGCAGTTTCGAGGAGATGGGGGACAGCCTGAGAGAGCTTGGTGCGAGGTGCATGACAGGTTGTGTCTTCTAAATGGAAGTAAATATTTATAAGCAGATTTCAGTCCTAGCTTAACTGAAAATTAGGAAGTAATAAAAAAAGAAAAAAAATGCTTCTTAAGTAGAGGAAACGCAGAGGAGAGCAACTGGCACTGAGCAGCACTTCGGGGCTGCCCCGTGCCTGCCCGCCTCCCCAGGCACATCAGCTCTGGGCCATGGGGAGGTGGACGAGGCTGGGGAGAGGAGCATCGCCCTCGCCACCGCGCCCTGAAGATGCCTTTTCTCTTGCTTTCCCAGTTGGTGGTAATTCGCTCGCTGCATCTCCTACGCAGTGCTGGGGCAAAGGGAAGCTTTGCTGTTTTCTCGTGCTGTAATTCGAGCAGCAGTCAATTAATCAGGAAAGTCCTACGGCAGCATGGATCGAGCAGATCGGATGAGGAGATTGTAGTGGCCTTTGTCRTCTAGTAACGTGCTCTTATCCTGTTACCGTCTGGACTTTAATTTGAACGACTATTCKATCAGAGCACAAGCGACTGATAGAAACCCTCAATGACACCGTGCCAGAGGAAATGCTACAAAATCAGAATTAAYTGAAAATATGTATTCCAAGAGTGAGATATGGACCCTCTTTCTAATAGACCTAGACTTGGATATTACTACTGAAATACTGGCAAATTCACATATCAGTGTAAATTGTCTTGCTGCATCTGTCAACAGGCACCTAAAGCRATAATAAAGGCAGAATAGCTCCTCATAAATATCCAATGTCCTAATTATCAGAGCTTGACTTAACCAATGGCAGGGTAATAAAAAATGAGATTTTTTTGATCTTTTGCCATGAAAAATGCATACTTTATTCTTTGAAGACTGACTGCAGTGTCACAACTTTTGTAGCAAATAGAGCATGAAGCATATTGTCAAAAATACGGTTAGGGAATATGAAGCCACTAAATATTTTATCTTCCTGGCAACGTACTAGGAGAAAGGTATAAACCTTAAATCCATCAGTTTCCTCCTCCCACCTTCCAAACTGTTTTAATGACATAGAAATTCAAGTCCCTGAGAGAAACGCAACACATCCATTTTCCCATGTGCTTAGATATAGTGAATATCATGAATTATGTAGTGTTTGCATTGGGGTTTAAAATGTCATCWGTGTATATCTTTAAGAATTGTTTAGCCATTATGCATTATGAATTTTTTTTCTTCTTTTTAACGATGAATCAAGATGCGCTGGTTGGATATGAACCTCTTCTGAATCAAGAGGGATTCAGAATTAGAGGTTGCCTTAAACCTGCAGCTCCGGCTCTGTTACCGGACTGGGTTTGCGCTGGCTCGGCTCACGTGAGCCAAAGCGTGAAGCGCGCTCCGGGGCTCAGCAGCGGTATCTCGCTCCGTCCTCTGCGTTTCCCCCCGTTTGCAGAGCGGAAGGCGTCCCGGGACGTGTGGCCGCTGGATGCTTCGAGGACGCRCGCGGCTCCCGGCGCTCCCCTTGGCTGGCATCGTCGTGGGCCCAGACGGTTCCATCCAGCCCTCCGTGGTGGATGAACTCCGCTCCAGTGGTGCTCATAACACTGTTAGAGAAAACCCGTCGGAGAGGGGATGGGAGAACGGGAATATGGAGTCCTATTTTTTTCAGGCAGGGAATTGAGATGGCAGGTAGACTTGTTAGAAAGGTGCAGGGAGGGAATTTGTGGTTCTTCTGGGAACTGAATCCACATCCCACTCCAGTGCTTTGGCCACTGCTGCATTTCTCCTCCCTGATTAATCGGGTTTGTATATTTATATGGTATAGTAAGTATGTGA
>NW_028186834.1:2809752-2859216 GCF_003343005.1 Rhea americana | reverse complement strand
GTTAAGATGAGAGGACTCGAGCAAGGGGGAGAGGATGAGTTACAGGGTGACCTGTGCTGCTCAGTGAAGAGCACTGTTTCATGCTGCTTGAGTAGGCTGCCCCCAAAGGTGGAAATCCCATGTGGCTGGATGTCCCTGCTGCGCCCCTTGCACTGGATCTGGCTGTAGGACGGGTCCCTTCAGCTCRCTGTTCCTGGAGAAAGCTGCCCCACTAAAGCCAGAAGGAATGGTTTTCTCAGAAAAACAGCACGGAGTGACTCACCCAGCAGGAAGGGGCAGCACGACCGCTCCTTTGGGCGTGTTGTTAAATTGCTGCTTTAATGACTAGGCATCCTAGGGGGCTGTGGGAGTTGGGGGACAAGAGGCACCCAAAGCGGGGGGACAGGAGGTTGCATCTGCTGTCAGAAAGTCTCCTTCCTTCTGGCAGAGTGGGRCCCCAGCAGGCTGTCATTTTCACGCAGAGGATTCCAACCACTTTGATGCTGAATTTCATTGTTAAAATATTGGCAAAATGTCCTGCCTTCTGGGGCCCTGAGGAGCCAGCACAGGCCAAAAGCTGATCATCCCAAGCTCTGCATCATGCTTAAAACCTTAGGCTGGCCTTGGTGGTTWGGCAACCCCTACTTTATGGTAGGGGGTTTTGCTCCTCGTGAGTTTTTTAGTGTGCTGATCTTGTGCTTGTTTTGGCCCTAAGTTGAATTTCAGCCATGAATTTCACTCTCTGGCAAGGATCGAGCCTTGTTCTTCTCTGTACCTTGCATATCACAAAAAGTAAGCTTGGCTAAACTAATCTTTGCCCTCTTCCTCATTCTTAGGTAAATTGAAGTCATAGAACCTGTTATCTCAGTGGGGTTTGTGGTGTGGTGTTAAAGTTTAAATGTAGAGACTCTCTCTTCAATTGCCAGCTTGGCCGCCTTCCTCATATGAGCAAGCAGACGATCTGCTCTGCTTCGGTTTCTCATTAGTAATCCTGTGTTATCTTGCACTGACACGATTTTGTCATTAGTGAGAATTTGTCTCTAGAAGCTGTTAGGGAAAAGGTAAGAACCGTGACACAGAGTAGGAGAAATAGTCCTGCAGCTGTCTGCGTGAAGGTCCCTGCAGCAAAACAGCTGGATAAATAAAGTTGAAATTTAAAGGGAGATGGGTGGATAGGCACCAAGAGGTAAGAGACTCCTCTGAGGTTCTGCCTTGGTCCTGCCTTTGGTCACTTGAACCATAGCCCTGTAGCTCCTGCTGCGAGTGAGGCAGCCACAACTCCAGTTCTGGCTGATCTTCTACTCTCTTTGCACATACAAGGAGGGGGGACTAGTAAAGATTACTTTGTGCGTGCAAGGGCAGTGGGGGAAGTTCTCCGGCATAGGGAGAACAAACCAAATGAAGATACATGCCATGTTTTTCCTCCTATGGTTATGGTTGGGAACACTTGAATTGTTCAGGGAGTTGGTGAAAATCAATAGTAAAAACATGAAATCTATACTGAGCAACTGGATAGATGCTATAGTTCACAACTGATTAAAACAAAGCAGCTTTTCAGAGTCTAATGATGTAATTTTTTTATGTGACAAAGATGCTTAGGGCCYTTGACTGACTGCTAATGTTCACCTGGGTCTTGTGAAAAAGGTGTGGTGATTGAGGAAGCTGATGGGTCATAAAACAGTTCTCGGCTGTTCTTCACTATGAAAAGTAAAGAAAAGCTATGTGTAGAGTCAAATGTCCTGTGGACTCCAGTTACACACCTAAAGAACCTACGCTCTCTCTTGTCCAAGAGATTGAATTTTTTGTGATATGCTGATGCAGGTACAAATAATTTTAGGGAGGGAAATCAATTCTTGCCTTGTAAGYAGGGATCTCTCAGTTCAGTGGCTGCTTTCTCTCTCCTTGCTTTCCTTGAAAGTGCGGGTTGGGAGCAGCACTGGCTTTCCCCAGCTGTGGGTGGGTGAGCCAGCAGCACTGGCCAGCGAGATGGAGTGGGATGCGGGTCTGTCCTCCAAGGAGCACAAAGGGCACCTCTCGTCCAGGTTAGGCTCTCCGTGAAAGCTCTGGTGATCCCTGTACGCATGTAGTATTTGGTCCTCTGTATCAATCTGCTTCTTGAAGAGACGTGGAAATGGGAATACACTATACGCTTACCCTTTCAATGAACTCCACTCCTCTGGTGCAAGAATTTAAGTGCTCTGTACTATGGTGCTGACATAAAAATGTTGCGTTCACTAAATTCTGTATCATTTGAAAGAAAAAAAGGCTTCAAGCATGTATTAATGTTTTGACATCAGTGCTTCTTGGGAGGCTTTATAGTGGGGACTGTTGCTTTTTTGATAACAAAAGCTTAGAGATGAATGTCCGTGAAGCACAGAGGTCCATTTTTTTCACAACCAGGGAAAAAAAAAATCTCCTTTTGTAACACATCGTTCATGTTACAAGTGTGTTCACCTCTCTATTTTGAAGGATGGAAATGCATAACAGGTGGGACATAACACTGAGTAYATCCTTTGGAAAGGATAGTCCATCATCTTGTCTCCAGCTTTATACTCGTTGTTGAACAAATCTGCCAACATGACACTGGATACTGATTAGCAATTTGTATGGTTATAAAAATATTGGCAGAACTCCATTGTTTTGCTATTTAATTCTTAATTTACATTTTTAATGTGCTGTGTCCTCATTTATATTACAGGTTTTACTCTTCTGTGTACATCTATAATAGAATGATTTTTTTTCCTAAAAAATAATTATGAATACTAAAGAACTGTTACAATTGCTCTGTGTTTAATTTATGGACTGTGCCTGGCTTTTACGATATACCTCCACAGGATGGGAGTACATCTGGAAAGGAGGGGGGAGAGCAGAGAAAGGATATGATTTAGCTTAATTTTTTTAGGTGTTCTGCTTGAGCTACAGGTYGCCTTTCAATATTCAGACTGGCAAAAAATATAAGAAATTATGGGAACTGGAGACCCAGCCTCTGGAAGACCTGTCTCAATTCCCCCCCCCCTTTTTTTTTCCATCTTCCCTTCCTCCTCAGCCCCTGTTTGTTTGTTTTTTAATAAAAAGAATGACATGCTTTTTGCCAACCTAAGAAAGTAAGAGCTTAGCAGTAATACCTTCACTCTCTGTGTCCAGGCGGTGTTTTTAAATTGCTGGTTCCAATAAAACTTTTTTACTGGGTTATTATTTGTGCCAGAACTAAACTGCTGGTTAATTGGATTGATTTTTTTCACCTCCAGAATGACTCACCCACTGAAAGCATCCTAGTACAAGTGTATTTTTGCACTGTATTTACYCAACACTTGAACCTAGGTGTTATAGGAGGCAGAGAAATATTTTATCTATTTGCTGACACAGAGAGCACCTCCTGAATAGTTACTGCCTCTGGGGCTGTAGGACTGGTGTCCAAAAGCGGGCGTTCGCTCTTCCTGGGGTGCTTTCAGCTGGTGTTGAAGACACAGGRCTGTCAACCCTCAGCAGGAGGAGACCGCGACAAGAGGTTGAGCAGGCAGGAGTCACCTGCAGCGCCCAACTCCTTCTCTCCTCCTSCTCTCCGAGACCAGGAGTTTAGCGTGAACCGCTAACTTTGGGCTCTTGGCAGCTGGCACCATGGGCTCTTCCAGAGACCTGCTGTGGGCAGAGCAGATGTGACCTTCTGCGTGGAGAAACCAGAGGGGTATGCTGCTGTAGAGAGGATCATATACAGCATTTTATTCCGTTTAAACAGACCATTATTCCCAGTAACTAATGATTTAAGGAATAGCAACACAGTGGTAATGTTGARGTTAATTTTAAAGTGTATTTTAAAGATGTGGAATACAAAGACCAACAGCAAATCAGCTTTAAGTGGCACAAGCTTCGAAACTTGCTGCTTGCTGTAAGAAACTAGTGCAAACCATAGGAAAAGAAAGTGCACATCACAAGGTAGTGTGTGTCCTGGGTACTTCAGTCCTCTCAGACCAGTGGCATGGTACCTGCACCCTGGAAATGCAGTGGAGAGGACATATTACAATGTTTTGCTCCAGTAGAGAGCTCTACAGTTGACATGAAACCTGGTAACTTCAGGGCACTTAATGTATCATTGTGCTTCTTGGCCTCTTTTTGTGTGCAGACCCATGTGTTTTTATGAGAACTATTAAGTTGTGGTCSAGATAAAAGGAAAGTGGGAAACAGGAGCCAGGCTGCTCAGTAGAAGAACTAGGATATTGATTTGATCTGGAGTGTATAATGAACACTGCTGGAGCAGCCCAGCTCCTCTTYAGGAGCTGCTCCTGGGAGAGCTTTCATGAGGTACGAGGCGTGGATTTGTCTAGGGAACCTGGAGAATACAGKAATACATTTAGAGAAGCTCCTCACCAGGCAGCTCAGGGGCTGGAGACACACAGGGGTCAAGCAGGGGAAGGGGGAGCAGGGTGGGATCATTAGAGAAGTGACGTTTCTGCTATGCTTAGCCAACAGCCTGTTCCTTTGGCTTGGCTGAGTCCTAGGGATACGTATTTATTCATTTCCTCCTTTCCTTCGTGATCTCTTCACTCTGAACGTGCGTGTTGCCCTGTGGGAGAGGGTAGGAGCTGGGGGGCRGAAGCTCCTCCAGCATGGGCTGGGCAGCAGAGCCAAACATGGCCTGGGGGTCCCTCGTGTGAGACCACAGAGCAGGAAATCCTGCGTGTCRGCAGCGTTAAACGAAGAGGCGGTTCAGGGCAGATGATCAAAGGAGCACACACCTCGTGGGGCTTTCGTTCCTGTTGCCCTCCCTGTGCTGCTCCGAGGGCAGGATGACCATGTCCCAGTCCTGATGTACTGCAGTGAGAGGTGCTCAATTAAGACTGGTCACCTTGCCAAATAACACAGATCTGAGCGCTCAGCTCTCACCTGTTTGGTACTACATGCTAAAACTTGGATCAAGCCATAGAGCATATGGGGAATGCTTGTTTAAAGTTAAATAAAAGCTTTATGTTGAATGTAATGACTCATTTGTGCTGTCAACAAAACACACACCTGCATCCCATGCTTTAGAGCATCACTCTCCGAGCTTTCAAGGTAGAAAAATGTCTGCAGTTAATTTTTTTTTTTTTTTACCACTGGCTTCGAATACTCAGATTCAAATACTTTAGGGTGTAAAGGTCTGTGAGTGAGGGTACTGCGTGGGCTCATTTCATTAGCGTTTTTCTCAAAGAAGCTAAAGTTTGGAAGAAAACGTTACCGTGTCATTCAGTGGCTTTTCCTGTTAAATGCTGCATATGTGAGAACTGTGAAGTAAAGCTCTCAAAGTAATAGGTCTCTTGTTCTGAACAAATACTAAAAGCTGGAGTATGCTTTAGGAGCCCAGGCAACTGGTTTCTGTTATTGGAAAATAATGAGGCTGGATGTTTGCAAGCTGGAATAGGACTACTCTTGGGAGTAGTCCCACTGGTTGCTTTGTAGGAAGCTCTTTGCATGGCACTAAACGTTTCTAGGAGCTTACTGAACAGCTCTTTGAAAAGAGACAACTGTCTTTAGATCTGCCTCAAAGGTACCTGCACAGTTTTTAAGATGAGGTGTTTACTTAAGAGACATGTAAAAATTTAATTAACATATTCAGTCTTGAATTCATAAAACTAGACAGCTCTGCTTGGATTGCTGGAGATCTGTGGTGTATACCCTGGACCCTAACTACTCATTATATGAATTTATATTCTTAAGTAATCATTTGATGATTTATTTTCCTCTGCAACAAACAGTGCTGAAAATATATTTTTTTTCTTCTTATATTGTGTGTTCTTTTGAATCTACCGGCTTCCCAAAGGCATTGATGGGGAAGGTTTGAGGCATCCTCTTGCTTGCAAAGGAGAGGAGTTTGCTGTCTTGGTGGGATTTAGTTTTATTTTATTGTTAAGCATGTGTGAATGAAATGGTCGTAAAAGAAAAGCCATTATCGAAGAGAAATTATACAAGCCCCAGTGAATGTCTGTTCTCTCCGGTGTAATTTCATGCGGTGGTACTCTCATCAGAAGCACTAATAGATTGCTTGGCAATTTTTTAAAGATTGTCTCCTGCAATAGTTTTCCTCCTCAAAGCAGAGCAAGAGAGTAAGTCAGCGCACATGAGAATTTTGCTAAGATGCTTCAAAACAGCTCTCTGAGGACGTGGTATTTTGCAACATCGCCGGGTTTAACAACCGTGCTCTTCCTGTGTAATTTTACACTTTCACCTAATGGCTGTGGCTCARTTTTGTTAATGCAGCTCCTTCCAGTGCGCTACATCTTGCTGAAGTTACCGGCTTGAGATTTTCCAGGATGTCAGGTAGAGAACTGAAGTACAGCCCGCGCAGGGAACGCTTGCGCGTCTCGGCTCGACCGGGTGAGACGCTGGGAAGGGCAAAATTCAGAGCAGCGGGGACTGAACCGCGCTCGTGGCCGCCTCGTAGGGGCTCGCCGGCAGAAGGGGGCAGCAGTATACAGAGGGAGCCAGGAGCTGCCAGCCAAATATAAATCTGGAAGGTAGCCGAGGCGGGGAGGCAGGATAAACTGGGAAGGGGTTATACCCGCTGCGTGTGCCTCCTCCAAGGGGATCTGTAGCACAGGCCACCCCCCGTTCCCTGGACAAACGCTTTCTTTGCTCCCTCAGAGCTGCGTAGGGTGTAATAAACTGTTACTGCAGGGAGTCTGCCGGGTTCTTTAGTTTTAATTCAAAAGGTGTCTTTAATCTTTCTGTTGCTTTGTGTAAGTTGTAAATTACACAACCCTGCAGAAAATTATATGTAAAGTAGGATTATAGTCCTCATATTTATTATGAAACCGGCTCTGCATGGTAAAAACCGATTCTCATGATCACTTAATATTTCATTTACTCTGCGATTTACATTTCATGTATTGAATTCCTTGAGTTCTGGGTGCGGTATTGTCGCTTGCACGTGCCAAATTTATTTATGAACAAACGTGCAAAGCAGATGTTGCAGAGAGGAAACACCTCCTGTAAACGACCGTAATAATTGGAGCTGGAGTGTACGTTCAGCAGCTCGGCCGCGGCGCCTGCCCGTGCTCGGGGTGCCCTGCCCCTGGGGCTCCCCGGGAGGAGCGGAGCACGGCCGCAGAGGCCACCACAGGCAGCAGCTGATAGGGCTCCTGGGGAGCCCCGTGGCTTGCGAGGGAGGTTTTGGGGGAAGGTCAGGAGTCAGATTTTGAAGCAGCTCTGCAGACTGTTTTAGGAAGGTTCCCCTGTGAGTCAGGGGGGCACGACAGCAGGGGAACGTCGCAGCAACCCAAGGGGAGAAGAGGCAGGTGGTGGAGGGTGCTACCGTATCCACACACCTAATAGTCGTCGTCAACCCCTCTGCTGTCTCGTTTGGGGCTGTGGACCCAAAGGGGGGGACCTGGAGCTCTTTTTCCCCCTTAACTCAAGGCTGGAGACCAGGGTCAGGTGAGGAGCAGCGTGGCCGAGCAGCAACATGCCTCTGCAGCGTGCTGGGAGCTGCCAGGGGCGCTGCACCCGGACACTTCCAACAGCTTTGCCTAAAAAGGAGAAGGGACTGGATTTAGGTGCTGGAGGAAGAGCATAGTGGACAGCTGGGAGCAAAGGTGAAGTTCCTATCGGTCTCTGAGTCGGAGATTCCCTAACAGGGCCCCCAACCTCTGCCAAGGGCTGTTCCCGCGCGGGCTCCCCGGCTGAGCCCCAGCTCATCCTAAAATGCTGCTGGAGCAGGAGGGGGAAGGTCAGCGGCACACGGTGCCACGGCAGGGCGATGAGATGGAGCCGGAGAGGGGAGGAATCGCCGCGCGTCCCCGCTGGGGCGAGCCGGGGGGAGCCCGCCAGCAGGAGCGAGGCGCTGACGAGGCCGGTGGCGTCCCTCCGTACGCGTAGGCGTCGTRTGGATGGATGGGACTGGATCTGCCGGGACTGGCGGGGTAGAGCGGACTTGTGTGTCAGGGGTATGAAGCACCGTGACAAAGGGGGAAGGAAGAGTAGAGAGGAGCAAGGAGGCTCCGTGGGAACAGGGAATATGTGGGGGAAGTGAAGAGGAGATAACTAAATGCAAGAATACAGAAGATTTAGTGTAGCACATTAGGCACTTCTCATGTAACGTGAAGAAAATGTGAAGATTCTCAGTGACTTTGAGATTTTAACCCTATACTAAAACAATATAAAGCAGTACATTATTTCACTGTTGCTATTAAGTGATCCTTGAACGTTTCCTYGGTGTTATATATTTCTCTTTTTTTTTCACAGGTTGAAGTTTTTGTATTTAGGCTCTTCCTTGCTTTCTCTTTACTTAATTTAAGCAAAATTGGTTCAGCTGGTTTTGATTTATGCAAGCACGGGGAAAATATGTTTTTCCCATATCTTCAGAATAAAAATGTGCACACTCATAAGCCTAAGCTGGCTATAACTAGCAATATCAAATTAGCTTGTTTATAGCTCTCACTAGAGAGTTTCAAGTTTTGGAGAAAACTGATTCCATGTTTTTAAGTTTTGAATGCTTTGGAAGTCAGCATTTTCATGTACATACATTARGTGKTTTGTTTATTTATTTATTTATTTTTCCTTTCTCTTAATGCTTTTAACCTGATTCAGCCTGAGTATTTAAGGATACATTGCTAGGAGACTCTTACATTCAGTTAAAGTTGTCTTGGTAAAGCACTTTGGTCACACATGGGTGAAGAAAGTAGCAAGCTTTCCTTCCCTTTAAATAAAYGCATATAAGAAGCAAAATGCAACGGGGAATCTTGACTGATGCAAGCCTCCTGTTTTTAATGTGGTGTTAACTATAGGAAATGTTTAGTTTTCAGAATGCATTTGATTTGTTTTAAAGGCGTCTGCCACAAGGTTTAGGGCAGCCGCTGAATGAGGCGGTGTGCAACAGAGGGTACCAAAGAGGTGTGCAGTGATCTGTAAGGGCTTTGAACGCGCCCGGGTGTGCTGCCCCGCGAGGCCAGAGCGTTGCTCGCGGTAAAGCCCCGTAGGCACCAGGCGTCCTCTCTCAGGGCTGCAATTTGTCCCCCTGCCCCAGCCRTGCCCTCAGCAGCCCCACTGGTGTTTGCGCCCTGCTGCAAACCCTGCACCGGTAACGCCGGTCCCTCGTTAGGCGAGCCTTGGCTGACGTTAACACCGGGAACAGAGTGTTCGGAGGCGATGGCTAAAAATAACCAGCAAATTAACCTAACCATAAAGTTCTTACCCAGCCCTTGAGCAGTTCCTGGCCTAGATGCTTAGGAAGAGCTCTGCTGCATGTCCCTGACGGTGTGCAAACGCYGCCTGCCCTTCCCAGCGGGGAAGCCTCTCCCCCGTCGGGGCTCTTGTCTCTAGGACCGTAGCCTTGCAAATGTGAGCATTTCCCCACAGTTCCCCCAGAGGTTTGAATGCAGACGTTGGATTTCACCGTACTCCTTGTTCTTGTTCGTGTATGTGTTTTTCTTTCTTTCTTCCTTTTCCTTTTTAAGCTGATCCCTGGCTGCCTTCATGTGCAAGCAGGTGGTAGTAGGAAATTCAGAAGGGAATCCTATTTGCAGAATATAATTCACACCCTAGAGCTGTGTCTCAGAGAGGAGGAAAGAAAAGGAGTGAGAGTTTGGTTGCCTCACTTCTTTACTCTTCCCCAACCCGTGAGTTTGGCTCCTCATGCCTCCACCTTCCCCTTTCATCCCCAGCAGGCAGCCGGGGAGAAAGGAGGAAAAAGAGGGAAGGATCGCTGCTGGAGCATGGCAGTGGGAAGGGAAAGGAACGGTTAGTCCATGGTGAAAATCCCTATAAAAGCAAAGGGAGGGGACAGAGGGACGTCGCTAGCAGCCCTCCCGCTGTCCCCGCGCGCCGGGGTCCATCCCCGAGCTCCCCTCAAGCTGCTTCGTGCTGCAGCTTCGACCCGAGAAGCAGCTGCGTTTGCCTGGCGGGGGAAGCGATCTGCTTCTGCACAGCATTAATGCACCACAGCTCTAGTGTAAAATCTGAGAGTTAAACTTTAGTTGGAAAAGACGATTCTTTAACTCCTGGTGGATATATTTGACTCGTATGCATACAGGGGTTATTAGTAGCCCTTCAGCATAACCCGTTTTTGTGCAAATGTGTCTGAAATCCCTCTCTATCATCGTTAACATTTATCATCGTTAATGAAATTACTTACTTAATCATCTTAACCTTGATGTTACCCTAGATAAAAGACCTATGATATATCTGCAAAGGAATAACTACACGTTTGATACAGTTGAAAAGACAGTGCTAATTCATTTTAGTCTGATTTGTGATCAGCACGGCACAGCACGAGGCACTGCGTTTGTGCTGCTGCGTACCTCGCTCGTGGTCTGTGGGGTGAATAATTACTGCGCTCGCCATCCCGTCGGTTGCGCGTGTGGCATGCTTCTACAGGAAGGTTGGTGAGAAATGATCCTGCTCCTGCTGACAGGTATCAGTGGGTAGCGGTCCTCGGTTATTAGCTCTGGAAGGCTTTGTGATTTTGTTTTCATAAAAATACAAGTGTTTGAGCAATAAAAAGGCAGCTACTTTCACAGGAACAGCTGTTAGAGTTCTCATCCCTGTTGCACGTGCATGTATAAGCAATATGTGCTGTGGGATACGGCAGATATTGTTATTAAAGCCTCCGAGAGCCCCCGTGCGTGAGTTTGCCCTGAGAAGGTGCTGAGGTGAGATCGTACCATGTTCAACATGAGGGTGTGAGTTGTGGGGCGGGAGAAGAAGACCAAGGGGTTTCTGGAGTGCCAGGTATCGACTCCATCAGTATCGTGCAGGAGGCTTATTCACAGTTTTGCGTGCTTCTCTTCTCTTAAAAGAAGTCATCTCTGAAGTCTTTCCCCTTTGGCCAACAGAGTGACCGTTCAGCACCTAGATTTTTGGGACAAAGACTTGGAGTTGAAAGCTGCCTTTGTAATTGTGCTGGCTAGTCTCATGGTGAAGCAAGCTACAGCATATCATATTTTGGTTCTTAATTTTAATTTAAGATGGCTTTTTCAGCCATACCTTGATCACGTAGTGCATCTCTAAACTACAGAGAGAACTGGCTCATTAAGATAATTAGAAACCATTAAGAGGATAGGATAGCACCACTACGAAGCTATACAGATGTTCTGTATTCTTTAGGTCTCTGTCAACAGAGGAAATTTAACATATGTCAAGTCCTATCCGTGATGTCTATTTTATTCATGTGCCGTATAGGAAGCTTAGGGGGATTCATCACGCTACCCAGGATATTTTTTCCTTCCTTGCTTTCCAGTAAAAATGTTTTCTTCTTAAAATCAGCTAAGATGCTTTTCTCTCCCCCCCAGAGAGTTACCCTCTCCTCCCCCGTATATACTCAGAGGTGTAGAACAGACAGCTCTTGCTGCTTGTTACACCTCTGAGTTCGGACTTTTCATCTCTTGCATTTATTCAGTCTGTGATCATCAATTCTGCATTACATGAACCTGTCTAACCTGTCATATTTTGCTACAGTAAACTAAAGGGATGGCTCTATCTAACCATTCTTTTCCGTGATCAATACAACACTGGGAGTGGACCCCCTACCACCACCTACATGGACTAGGACAACTGTCCCCACAATATAGTCACACTAGGAATTAGATTTGTTCCTGGAGGGCCACTGATGCTTCTGTGGGTGAATCCAGATCTTGGTGGTTTTATAAGCTGGCTTTGATTTTTTTTTCTTTTTTTTTTTATTGTCAGATCTTTTTTATAAGACATGGTTGCTTTTAAAAGAGAAATTTAGTCTAATTTAGGCTTTGCCTCACTTTCTGAAACATATATTTTAAGGTTGCTTTTCTTTTAGATAGGCATCTCCGGAATAGATTTCTGGATATTTCGAATGCATACCAAGAGGTATTTTAAGTCCTTATGTTAGATTTGCTTCATATCCTTCACTCACTCTCCTGCTTGAAAGATGCTTTCAAAAGCCAGAGCTCTGGTCCTATATCTGAATGATTGGCACAAAGATTTAATAATCTCTTTTGTCTTTGTGTCAGTTCCATTTGTAGCAATTTAAGCATCAGTCTCCAGTGAGCCTAAGTCAAAAACTTTATTTAATATGAGCCAGCTAAATATAATTTCCTATTTCTTTGATCTCCCCTTTTTTAATTTGCTTCTTATCAGGTACCTGTAGGGCTAATAGATAGAGCTGATGGTTTGCTGCTTACTGAAAGATGTAGTTTAAGCTGCATGGATTGGTGGAGAGATATTGGAATATTCTTCTTACTAATGATGGAGTAGAACAGATTATAGATGTTGCTGCTAACAAACACCCCGCAGTTGTGGGTAAGGGCTTTGCTTTCTGACTGTTCTTCCAGAAACTTCAGTAAAATACAGGGTTGGGAATTCAATGAACAACATCTGAAGGAGGCGCCTGTTGGGTAGCACCATGGCTCCTGTCTAAATCACCCAGTGTGGCTTGGATGCAAACTGGGTAACCAGAGGCAAGTCAAGCTGTTGAGATCGTGACGTGAATGCAAGTTTCCCCTTTCCTCAATGGCAGCAGATGAGCTGGGACTAGTTTTATCAGCGTCTCAAGTGCCTGTGTGCAGCACACGGCCCCAACTGTCTGAGCGTGGCTCCGTGGTGCAGTCTTCTCTCATGTTATGCACTGGGGGGTTCGTGGTCTCTAGTCACTGTTGCTGTTGGAGAAGATGTGGGGAGAGTAGCCCTTCTCAAAAAGTCAAATTCAGGTGTGAGCAAAACAAGGATGAAAGAAATGCAAACGAGAACTGAGAGTGGAAGTCAGCTCTGGGCTCCCAGCACTCAGTCCAGGAGCCTCCTCAGCCAGTGAGTTACGTGCCCAAACGCCTTTCCCCCATCTGGGGAAGAGCAGGACATCCAAACCCTAGTCTTTTGCTGCATCAGTCTCAGCAGGAAGATGCAAATAGCTCTCCAAAACAAGGAGGAACAAGCGCAAAATACAGGCAGGAAGAGCTGGGCTCCATTGATGTTTCATGCTATTGACTGTGCTCCATTGAAGATTTAACTTGCTGTTTGCATTTTTCTTTGTTGGAAAATGAGTGTTGAGAATTGGTGAGGGTGAGTAACTCGCTCTGTGTCCTCCTTTTTCCTCCTGCCTCACCTGTGGAGACCACCTGAGCATGTATTTATAGAAGAAAAAAGCAGCCAGACTTTCATGTTTTGGATTTTGGCACTTCTGTTCAATAATCTGATAGAGACCTTGGTGCTTGTGAAGTAGAGATCAGGTGCGCACATGCACACACAAGTACATTATACTAATTAGAGGCAATTTAAAAACTAAACTCTTCTGCACTATTTAAAACACAATAAACAGCTTTGCTCCCTAAGTGTTAATCATCTCCTGCTGTTTGCTCTCTGAAGCTAAAACCCTCTACTCACTTCAAAACACTCTCTCAGTAACCAAGTGTGACATTGCAAAAAGGATTTTGAGGACTTCAGTCTGGGAAATAAGTAGATGTGTTTAGGAGAATAAAATCACTAGGGTCTTTGGATCTACAAAGAAACTCCAGGCAAAAAAAGGATAAGGAGGGGGGAAAAAAAGAAATAAAAGAAATAAATAGTCAGCATAAATGGAACTGCTCCTTAAATACGTTTCTCTGGAGCCTTTCTGGAGGAGAGATGGAGGAAGGAGTAAAAAGGAGTGACTGTTGTGTGGGCCTCCGTATGCGGGAGGGAGGAGCAGAGAAGAGGAGTAACAAAGCAGGAGGGTTGGTCTGTGTGTGCTGTGGAGGAGCCCTGTCCCTGAGCCGGGAGCGTTACGGGAACGACTCAACGAGGGGTGGCTGTTACCGCCTGCCTCGCTCTGCTGGGGCCTTCCAAGAGCACTGGAATTAATGGGGAAGTTAAACCGACGTGAATTTTCCACCTCCACTTTTCCTCCAACTCCTGACTCAGGAGGAGGCAAATCATGCTCTAGATCAATTTTGTGCAAGCCGCACGTTCCYGACGCGTTTTGTCATTGGAAGGCGATGAGTTATGGGGCTGACAAATGCCCATAACCCTTTCTCGCAGCAGAGATGAAGAACGCAGCAGGAGGGGGTGTGGAGCACTTCAAGTAGGAGACCTTAGACTTGCTTCAGAGGAAAGTGTGTTATGCTAGGTGGGCAGGGCTCCCACTGGGCAGAAGGAGCTGGTCGTGCCCCCCACCTTGGCTCTGTTTCCTCCTGCTTTCTGAACCACTTGAAAATCCAATTATGCCTTACTAATACCAATGTGAGATGGACTCTGTTATTAAGTTGGGCCTAGAAATAAAGGAAGGGTTGAGAAATTGCTGACTGATGTTCACTGACCCATGCATTTATTATAATTGAGTCCATTAGCTTTAATTTTGTAATATCTAAATTAACTTTGCACATTTACAAATGGCCTTAATTGCTTGATGGAGGGAGTTAGACTTTAACAAAGCTAAGTACATAAAAACTGTATCAGTTACATCTGTTTCAGTGGGTTCATTTGTAATATAATGCTGCCAATTTAGATGTATTTAGAAGTTGTTTATAAACAAAATGTTGAAGCAGCAAAGTTACTTTAAGTCATGGTAGATAGTCAAAAAAGGAAGAAGACCCCCACACATATACCCAATGTTTTCACATCCAGGTTTCTCGCTACATTAAAGCCTTTGTGCATGTTAAGTGCTTAAAATGGTGCTTACAAAATGTGTTAGCATGAACACATGCAAAATGAAATTACCTCTTTAGCTAATTGTAACCTCACTATATCAAAATCCTTGTGCAGAATTTGGGTCAATTGTCTGGAATAGTGACACAGGTTTATGAAGGAAGTTCAATTTTTATATTATCATTAATGTGGCTTTCCTGTGGACACACTGGAAGGAAGTCCCCACTGCTAGTCCCAAAGCCTGGTGGGAGAAGGACATCTAGACAGGAGCTGTTTAATCTGCAGATGCATAGTAGAGGCTTTGGAAATGAAGTTCTTAAGAGGACAGTGCTGGAGAGTAGCCAAATCCCTAATCTTTATTTGTAGCAAATGTAGTGAACAGAAGAAGGTGCCTCCAGTCCGTTAGGAGTTGTGAAGTTGTGAGTGGTTTCAGAGGGCTTACAGATTATGCTAAATGGACTCAGCTGTAAGGAAGTAGATGATAAAACAGCCGTTGCTTTTCAACTTTTTAAAAAAATTAATGTAAATGCCAAAAAGTGTAACACTTTTTTTTTTTTTTTTTTTTTTTTTTAACTTCCTATTCTCTTGAGTATGATCCTGAGACTTGAATTCAGGTTCAGCTGAAGCCTAATTGGCCCAGCACCCCAAGCGCCAGTTGCTGGTGTCCATCTCCTGATGTGAAGCTTTTCAGATTGTTTTCCTGGTTATTAAGAAGCGTCAGGCTCCAGTGCTGACGTGTCCCTGTTTTCAGTGACTGCCATGTGAATATTCTAATATTTTCTCTGAGACATTGATGGTTAGCCTTCTTCACGGGCGTTGTTTCCTGAAGGCGCTGTGAAGTGTAACCAACTTTATGAAGGATCAGTCTATCCCACTACAGCCACAACTGCTGTACAAAGTTCTTGAGAGCAAGATGCTAAAACTGAAATTCTGCTTCAGCATACTTCTAGCCAAAGTAAGAAGGGGTAAGAGTTAGAAGTTATAGTTCTGTCACCTTTGTCTAAAGGAAGTGAATTAGAGGGAGCAGAAAAACAAGGGCCGGAAAGTAATGTATTCAGAAGAAAAAAAGAATCTTATATAGTTGGGGTTATTAATATGCAGATATCTGTGCTTAAGAAGAAAGCGAAGACAAGAGAATTCAGCAGACAGGTCTGGTACGATGCGTGGCGCTAGGTATGTTTGACTGTCAGTAGTTCTCAGTGACTAACATCAAGTTGGAACAGGAAAGACCAATTTAAACGTCTTTATCTGAAGATGGCAAATGTTTCCTTGCAAATGTGGATGCTTCGATTGAAGTTTAGAAACCAAAGACTCTTATAAAGAAGCAGCAATAAAGGGTATAGCTAAATTAAATATTTTTTCGTCCCTCTTCCATTTCAGAATATCTGCACTTTTTTTTCTTACTCTGCACTAGAATGAACTCCCTCCATTTTCCCTCCCCTCACTCTCTGTAAAGAAATCCCTTATCACCAGTAATTTGATGGCAAGGGCTCTTGTTGGAGACGAACAGCAGAGCCAGGGCTATGACCTGGTCTGAACTGCCTGGTTGTTGCCTATTTTGAGGTTGAGTCTCTCTGGTTACATCAGAAATTTCTCCTGTGACTGGATGATCTTTTCCTGAGGAAAGATTTGTTTAAAATTATGTATATGCATATATATATATATTCCTATAAGCCTTAGGTTTAATGAATGTTATTTTGGGGGGAGGGGAGATGTGGAATGAAGATCTTGACAAGTTCTAAGATTTTTTTTTTTTTTTTCCGGCAGAAAATATGTTTTTCCCTGCTAAAATAATCCCTGCTATAAAATCTTTTGGTGTTCTGCTTCCAGTGGGACCTGTCAAAGTTACCTTCTGAAAATACGGACAACAGATACTGCCTGTTCAATGCTATTTTTATTGTTATGTTTTAAGCAACTTGTTGCTTGCTCACTTAGTTATCTGAAATACCACTGAGAAAAGGAGAAAAAATAAAAACAACACTAAAGTATATAGGGAACATCAATTATTTCAGATGGTGATGATTTTAAAGATGTCACTCATGAATTGCAGTGTTCAGGTCGAGGCGAGTTCGGGTGCTCTTCATGCTGCTAATAACAGGAAGCAGAGAGGAATTGAGGAGATCTTCGCAGAAGCGGCTTGCTGTGCTGTCGGTGTACCAATAGCTCCTATATAATCTTTCACCTCCAAGGCCTTTACTAGATGATTCAGTCCTCTTTGGTGCAGAAAAGCAAATGTTTCCCAGCATGCAAGGATGTATCCCAAATTACGTTTTTCAGCTTGATGCTTTTGTTGGAGTACCTGGCTTGGAAGTTACGGTTTGAGTTTTTCCTAAGGCCACAAAAGGCCTTTTCAGTTGCTGGTATTGGAAGGAGTCTAACAGTGAATTTAAACCACCCACTTGATCACTATCTGACCTCATTTGGCTTGGGTTTTCCACTCTGCTTCTGTTAAAGGTTGTAATGTTAAAGCCTACAAATGTTAAAAGTTTAGAGAAGAGAGAAAGGGACAAGCTGCCAAGGGTCTCGTTGAGGATCTGCAAAGTTCAGAACGGCAATTTCTTCCTAATGTACGAGCAAATGAGCAATAGGATATAAATAAGAGATACATAAGCAATAAGAGACTTTTTAAAGACTTAAACTGCGCACACAGTTACAGGAATTTGAGCTTTCTGAATAAGACCTGAGAAGAGTATTGGTTTTTCCTCTCAGAATGCCTTTCTTGGTGATGACCTATTTGTTTCTCCATGATCTTAATTTTGAAGGGGGAAGGGAGGTGGAGTCAAACTAAGACATGGGTGAAAAATTGGAAGTTGGGGAAGACAGGTGTGTATTCTTCTTGCCTCATTTTAATATGATAAATGAGAGAAAAAGGAATGAATCAGTACGAGCATGGGCAGAAAGAAGAATCGTAAACATTGCTTTAACTTGCTAAGAAGATGGCTGATTCGTTTTGCCAGTACAGGAAGGCTCACTGCTAAACCCAGACCTCTTATTCCTCAGGACAGGTGTTTGGGAGGGTAACCCACACATTTCATGTGCCCACTCTTGGGTGCTCCTTCCCTCAGCACCAGTACTCAGGGCCTGCACCGTGTGCCTTGATCTCTCCGAAACTAGCTTGGTTAAGAAGTACATATATGATGTTCACCTGCTCGTCACATCATGGAACAAGATAGTCCAGCTTCCAGGTGCTTATCCTTTTAAACCACCCAGCTTTTGATGGGACTAGTATATTGTGAGTGTAGAACAAAATAACTTTGCTTGTGTGATCATCACATTGAAATGCTCTAAGGAACTATGGCAACTAGTTCATTCAGTTTGGGGCTTGGACTGTTAAATGCAGATGTGTTAAAAAGCAGTTTGGACCCCTTTCACAAATCAAAAAGGATAAATTTGTCAGGGACCTCAGAAAGGTATAAGAGAACAAATCCTACCAGGTCTGGAAGGAGACTCTGCTCAGCTGAGGTACGTTTCACAAATTGGTGTAACACCTCTACAGGCATTAAGTGAGAACAGGTCTGCTGATTTGCAAAGGAAACTGAAGGGTGTAGGGGGAGAAGTTAGTCATACCGGAAAAAAAAAAAAAAAAAAAAGAGAGAGAGAGAAAGGCGCAAGAAAGAGTTGCTGTTGTGTGAAGATGAGGTAGAAATTATTATAGGTGCAGTCGTGATTTAAGTGAAAACTGCCTTTTTGATGTTGCAGGGGAAGGGTTCAGTAGGAATGAAAATACTGAGATTAGAGGCAGTAGCGGGATGATTTGTACTGCATCCTTTGATGTTTGACAATAATAAACATCCTTTATTAAGGATACAGAATAATACAGAAATAGCAGTCGGGAGCTATGGCTGAACCTTGGGTGAGTCCTGAGCCACAGGGCTGGGCCCATCCTCCTCTCCACAGCCTTCCTTGCCTGCTGAATCTCACTGCAAGATGCCTCGTTCATTAGGAGGCATGCTAACACACTTGCTCATTAAGCAGCCCAGAACGGCTCACAGGTGTGTTAGATCAGTGTCTCCATGAGTCACTGATGGGAGCTGGAACTCCATCCATGGGAATCCCCATGGATTTTGTACTCCAGCCAGCACTATAGCCAGTACGCTGCTGTAAGAAGAGAAGAAATGCTTCTGTCTTCAGTGAGGCTTGACAAGAAGGCTGGCACTGTATTTCGTGAGGCCCAGGATGGGAARTGCCCTCTGAGAAGCATTCACTGGGTGTCAGCGGGATTAAGACCCTCCATGGGATTTTTTGGGGTGGAGGAAAGGCCACTTCCTGGCTCCCCAAGGGATCCAGTGCAGGGCTATGGCTCCCAGTTCATTTCAGATCGAGGAGTCAAAGTAGCCGTATGATGCTCCATGTGTTCCTGTGCCCATGATGCCCCACATGACCCTCCAGGCTATGCTTGAGTACTTGTGCTTGAAGGGGCTTCGTGGCTCCTAATGTGACGCCGGCATCTAGTGCATCTAGTGTCCCAGGCCTGAGAGGCTTTCATAACCTGCGTGTGTCCCGGATGTTTTTGGATAAGAGTCAGGCAGCCTTTTTGAGATTAAAAATTTTGGGTTTATATAGAATTTAGGCACGTAGTTCTCAGGTCCAGGAAACAGAGGTGTCCACAACAAAGATTGCTCTGAGTAGGAGATCATGGCTGACAAATGACAGAGCTGCAGCTGAGCAGCCTACATCTATGAGGGGTTCTTCAGGCTTCTCGGGAATGAGGAAATTGTGATCCAAGGTAAAAGTTCCAGTAAAGTCAGAGAAAATGGACGCTTTTTGTGGCAGTACGATCTTCTCTGGAATGGCATTGGGGACTTTTGGGATCCCTGGTGTTCACAAAAGGGACTCCAGCTGAAAGGATTTTAGGATGAGCAGCGGGATGGAGCAGTTCTGCTGCAAGAAGATATCAGAATAGCCTGCTTATTTATCATAGTATAATGAAGTTGAGAAGGGATGTGAATTCCTGTCTATAAATACATCAGAGTAGTAAACACCAGGGAGAGAAAGGAGCTAGTTCAGCTAAAGGACAGTGCTGGCACAAGAACAAATTGGTAATAAACTGGCCACGAATAAATTACAGATGGAAATTAGAAGAAGCCTTTTAATCAGTAAAGAGGTGAGGTTCTGGAACAGCCTTTCACTGGGATTTGGGGGGCAAAAATGTAACTAGTTTGCAGATGGATCTTAATCAGTTTATTAAAGGGACTATGTGATATGGTTGTCTACATATCAAGGGACTGGGCTCCTTGACCTATATGTCCCTTTAGTGCTATGTTCCTACATATTATATTTGGTAATTCTCTCTGAATTGCCAAAGTGCACTGAGGACAGAGAAATGCTGTATTCTGATGCAATGACATTTTTCAAATAGCATATTAAACTGTAAATGTGCTGGAATAAGGATAGTGCTGGGCAACTTTTTATTTAACCTACTTTAAAACAAAACCTGTGGACTTGCATGGCTTTAGTCACTATTAGGACATTGGCCGTATCTATCCCCATTACGTAACTAATTTCATTTATGAAATTTGCACTTCCTAAAAATATTGGCTTCTTGAAACTGGAAATGTTGGAGCATATATAATACTCAAGGTTACTGTGTGACTAAGGACAGCAAGCTGCCATCACATACGCTGGGTGTTAGCGTAGCCTTGTCCGTGAAAAGACCAGAAACTGATCATTACCACTTGCCACTTCCCACAGTGGCAGACACTTCAAGCAGTAGAGAAAGCAATTTCTTTCTTACAAATTGTTTTACCCTTTTCCTTTGAACATCTAGAGCTATCACTCTAAGATCCCTCCCTTCTTACTGATTGATTGACAATTTCAATGGAAAAAGCAGTTGGCTGCTTAAAAAACAACAACAACAACAACAAAAAAACCCTTTTCTAGTTCTATACTTGGGAATGTGAGCTTTAAGAATCAGTCCTTGGAGACTAATTGAATGTGATTGGCATCTGTCACTGGTATAGTGAGTAAAGACGACCATGCCAGACTGAGGGATATCAAATGCCTACAGAAAACCAATACTTTGTAGAAAAGCTATTCTTTTTCTTTCATTCATCATCTCTTAGAGTTGACAACACTAGCTGGATAACAGAAGACAAGTTCTTGATTCTGTCTGCTACTTGAAATGCAAAAAATCCTATCAACAGCCTTGTTGTTTCTAACCTAAGAGGTCTCAGAAATTAAGTCACTATCATGAATATACTATAATGCTGAAATTCCAACAATAATTACTGTGTAAATAGTGTAAAACAAGTTATTCTCTTGAACTAGTTGCATATTTGACTCTGAATAGGGTGTTGTGATTGCCACTGTCAGCAGAACCCAACACCAGTCTCAAAACTCATTTTTATTTTAGAAAAGGTGTAATAAGTAGATCAAAGAATGTGTGAGAAGAAATAAATCTAAATACAACAGCCACAGATGAGCTCAGAAAATATCCTCTATGTGAAGAATGTACCTTTATAAAATGCTACAGAGGTTTTAGAAGATGTGTATCTTATTGCCAGTTGTGTAACGAAGCTTTTGCATTTGAGTACGATATTGGGCAGAGCTGCTTGTGCTGGCAGGGTAAAAGTGAAGGCTCTCAATCCTGTCAGTCAGATTTACTTTATGACCACAGCTGATAACTGCATCAAATTTGACACAACTCTGATACACCAGATTTGTTGCATGTGTGCACATTGCCTCTACAACACATGCAGGGGAGCTGCGCTGCACGTGCAAAATAGTTGTCGGTTGTGGATGGCATCTGCAGACACTGTAGATCCTTGCTCACTATGGAATTAGTAATTCAATTACTGGGAAGAAAATGGCAATCTACTGTCAAAATGCACTAAATAGGCAGGTCTGGTGAGATGGCTGGAGAACAGCCCCCAGATTTCCAAAATGTTCTAGTCCCTTTAACCGAGTTACTATTTATTGATTTTGGAGACTGTTTTCCTTCTAGCCAAGAGGGAAGCATCAGGAAGGAAAACCCCAACTA
This sequence comes from Rhea americana, assembly GCF_003343005.1. Lineage (NCBI taxonomy): Eukaryota > Metazoa > Chordata > Aves > Rheiformes > Rheidae > Rhea > Rhea americana. Next base: position 2,837,702 of record NW_028186834.1, on the reverse strand, counting down.
AGCAAGGTTTTGCAGGACTCGATGTTCTGAATATTTTCCCATCTGATCTCTTATTCCTATACTCTCACTCTCTGAAGTGGATGGCCAAATTCTTCTTCAGATTTAGGTTTTTGGGAATGATAGGCAAGTAAGGAATAAAATACTTCTAATCAAGTAAGAAGAGGTTGCACAGTATTTTGCAACTTAGCATGACTTCTTTTATTTGGGATAACAGAGAAGTTGAAATGAGAGGGGTGAGGTGTTCATGTCAGCAGCCTGGGAAAAAAGTCTGTCGAGTGCAGTAATGGATGGGAGCAGAACAGAAGGGCATTTGTTAAGGCCGAAGAAGAAAATAGCACAATACATGCAGTCTGCTGAGAGTTCAAGTCTGCAAATGAAGAAAACGTTCCAGATATTCTGCAAGAATTAGGCCTGAGTGGGTGGACCTAGCCGGCAGGCAGGACGGGCACGTGGGCTGTGGGATGGAGTGATGGCAGTGGTGATCAAGGGAAAGAAGTGGTGGCAAGAGGGGGACTTCAATCTTTGCTCAAGCTGAGCTGATCCTGAGCTGACAGCTAGACATCTGGGGGTCCATCAGAGAGAYAGGCTGAGACTCTCGTTTGGACTCATCCAGACAGGTCTGCAACGGAGAGGCAGATCTGAGTTGTCACCATGGAAATAGTAGCTGAATTTGAGCTGGCAGCAGAGAGAAGGGATCAGGGCTGATCTGTGGAATCCTACAGGAAGGAGAAAGAGGAGTTCATGTTTCCAATGATCAGAAGATACAAATCAGAAGAGGCTGAGCTGCTTTTGGGTATGGGATATTTTCCATCTCCAGCAAAACCCTTTAAGATTGAAAGTACTCATTATGCATTTTTAGATTTTTAGAATTTGGGGGGTGGGGTGAACGGGAGGATGATGGTGACCCATACTCCCAAACACCAACAGCCTTACCCTTGCTAGAAGGACATGGCACCCAGCGAGTGTGCCCTGACCTGAAATGCCACCCTGCTGCTGAAGACCTCTTTCCCATCACAGTCTTACCAAAATCAGTAAGGCACAGCTAGAAGTGCCACTGCCAAAATTTGTTTGTTTTTTTTTTTTTCCAACAAACTGATTTGCTGGGAAAATCACCATTGGCTCTAATGATCACTTATCTTCATTTCTCTTGGGAGAGGGTGCCCCAAGCAAGCTTGGTGGCCACCCTCTGGGATTATTTATGCCCTTGCAGTAGAAGAGATTGTTTTTTCATTTAATGAGAGTTAGAAAACTGGCAGAGAGAAAAATAGTGTGAGAGCTGTGATGGGTAAAACACCCAGCCTGCGCCGTGCCACGGGTTCAGTAGTCAAACATCAAAACCCATGGCTGTATTAACAGAGAAGCAAAGATCAAGGAGAACTGGCAGAGCAAGCAGCACCGGAGCAGCTGTCCCCAAGCACGCGGGCTGCTCTGCTGGAAGCAGAAATCTAAAAACCTGGGAGAAATGCCGCTGCCTTGACAAGAAGTAAATTTGTCGCTGCGCGGTAGCGCGAGGCTGCTTTTAGCAGCAGCACCTTGTGCTTGCAGCTCTTGCACATCCAACCTGCTGCGTTCTCTGCCCGCGCTGGGTCATCCCGGGTCAATCGCTGCCCTACGAAGGACGGACGCAGAGGGGCAGCGCSGGGGGCCGTGCTCGGGCCCCTCGCGCACCCAAACTGCCGGGGGCAGGCTCTGGGGCAGGAACGGGGCRCGACGTCCGGGACGCAGCAGGACCGTGTGGGGGATTCCTAGCTTAGCGGTAGTTTCCCAAAGCAGGGGAAATTTTGTCTTGCATGTGGTCTTCTTGTGTCACCTTCACCTTTTTTTATTTAAAAAAAAAAAAAATCTTTTTGAGTAACTTATGGTAGCTATTATTAATTAATCCAGCGAGCCTGCTGGCAGTGACATGGAAAGGGAAAAAACAGGTGCTGTCGCCTCCCTCTTTTCGCTGCTTTSGCTTCGATGTCTTGGTGTAAAACAAACCACGGAGGAAGAAAAAGTAAAGCCAAGTGGGATCCCCCCCCCCTTAAACCTTCCAGGTGGGAAACTTGGCTCCCGTTGAAGGTGGGAAATGGAGCTCGGTAGCAGGCAGAGACTGCAAATGAGTTTTGAGACCGAATCCTGTGACTTGGGGAGCTTCGTTACCTTTGCAAAGCGATTCCTTAGGAGGAGCAGCTCGCAGCAAGCCAGACGCGCGCATGCAAATCGTTCTATCGGAGGAAATCAGCGGGAAATAAAGATCCCTGTTTAGCGTTTCTCCCCGTTCCGTCCCGGCCGCCGAGCGGCTGCCRGGTCGTAGTGAACGGAAGCGCCGCAGAAACGCTGCCGGCCGAGCCGGCCGCTTCGGCCGTGGGAAGAGCAGCACGCGGAGAGAGGGGCGAAGCTGCGAGCGTTAACCGGCGTTGCATTGCGGGCCGGGAGGCGGCAGGGTTTCCCTGTCRCGATGCCGACTGCTGTTTTTATTTGCGCTGTCTTAATTTCTTTACCCCTCTCCTCGTGTTCTCTTTCGTAGAGACACATCTGAGGCTCCCYGTGGTGTTATCGCAGGGACAACCTTTTTTATATTTGCAGTCTGCAGTTGCAGACTACCATGGAAACAATTCCTGGTCCAACTGGAGGAGTGTTTTTTTTTTAATTATTTTTTTTTTCCCTAAATAACTTTTTTCCCTAAGTCTGCAGTTATTTTTAAATATTCTGATGTGTGGGAGAAATTTTTGTAAAAAGAGGCCACAATCGATTTATGAAATGTAGTTTTAATTTAATTGCAGAAACCATGTCTGCTACAGAACTAACAAACTATGTTATTAGAGTAATAAAAGTGAAAGAAATTTATTGAGGACAAAAGAGAGGAAAGCGAGAGCAGAAGGGCYGTTAATGAAAGACAAGTAAGGGTTTGGCAGCCCTCTACAGGGCAGAGCGGAGCTGGCGAAAGTCTTTAATTTGCTGCTTTTGGATTCAAAATGGATTGCAACACTGTCATTTCTCTGCTGCGTGCGTTTCTCTTGCTGGATGTTGCTGGATGTTTCTTCTGAGCGGGAGGTCCTTTTTTGTTTTTTTTTTGTTTGTTTTTAACACTGAAGAGCAAGACAGTAAATAAATAAATAAAATCACTCGCCACGTACCGTTCTAGTTTTCACGGCTACGGGATGTGCTTCTAAGGCGCCTCTCGCGGCTCCCCGTCCCGCGGCGGGGACTTCATTAGCACGCTCATTAGTGTTATCTGATTCACTGCTGCCGCTGCTCCCTGGGAGAGCCAAGCAGCTTGAGCTGGTGCATCTGCTAATAAGCCTAATGGGGGAGCATTTGGTGTTGCTGCAAGAGAGAGACTGTAAAGTATCTGTGCTGTCTTCCGCAACAYTTAGAAAAACCCAGTGCCACCCAAAATAAAGCTGTCTGCTCGGGACATTTGTAGTCGGGGTTCGCTGGTTCCCTCTTGGCAGAGCGGAGCAGCGTCCGGTCCAGCCGCGGGCGTCGTTTCCCCCTGTGGCTTCATCTCCCGCGCGAAGCTCGGCTCGGCGCGGCTCGGCTCGGCTCGGCGCGGCTCGGCTCGGCTCGGCTCGGCGCTGCCTTGCTATCGCAGCGCTACCGTCCTCGCGTCCGCAAGCTCCCCGGCTGCTGCGGGTGAGGGCGGCCTTCGGCGTTGCGGAGACGGGCGCCCAGGCGGAGCTGGCGCGGGGGGTGCTGACCGCCTGAGCTCCTTCCCCCGGTCCCCCGGCGCCGGTCCGGGCGCCGTTTTGCTCCTAGCCTTCAGGAGGAGGCTTAGCAGCGGCAGCTCTGAGCGGGCAGGAGCGAAGCCCCCAGGGTCCTGCGTACGCTTGTGTTGGCACTGGGTGAGCGACTGTTGGGCTTAAAGGTAATTAAGTGTGGCATCTCCATCTAACAAACTGCTGATATTCTTAATTTCCTTCCTGTGCTCTTTAATTACCAAGCTCAGATATACACCAGGTGTTCCCACTCTGCCCCTGGAAGAGSGAGAATATTTACCGCGTGATGGTTGATATCGCACCCACTGGCTTCTGCACTGAAAGACCTCCAAAAAATAAAGAAAGAAAGGTGAGGCTGGCAAAGCCAGGCCGTCCTGGACCCGGACCCGGTCCCGATCCCCCGATCCGTGGGAGCCGGCGTGGCCCCGCTGCCCCGCGCTCGGGTTGGCGTTGCGCCCCGTGCGGGGTTTACGGGCGCCGGGCGCCGGGCGCTACAGTCCTTGCGGATCGACTGCTGCTCCTGGCACGTGTGGCGAGACCTTGCATACAGAGTATCGTCACGGAGCCGTTTCTTACTGTTGAATCAAGTCCCTCAGCAACTACTTTCTAATGGAAATGATAATGAAACTTTAATTATAACTGTGCTAGTTCGTTCCCCGAGCGGACACATCCCATTAGATGGTTTCTGCTAAGATAGTGACATCTTTCAAGCTCATTTCCAGGCATATTGGAAGAAAAGGGGAAGATATTTTACCTGTGACATGTTACAACTGTTGGTATTTTTCTGGGTTCATCAAACTCTCATTAGCATTCATCAGAGATGTGACCAGAGAAGAACGTAGTCCCTTGAATTACAGAGCGAGCAGAAATACCTGCACGAACCAGGAACATTACTGGTTTTGGTGAAGTATTAAACAAAAAAAAAATGTTTTTAATTTCCACACAGCATAAAAGCATGTAGATATAGTTGTTTGGACCATGTGCAATAGCGGCTTTATTAATGTGACTACGCGTAACGTTCCCGCTGGACCAGTAAAGGAAAGCTAGGCCATAGTCTTTCCTCTCCTCACTTATCTCCATATCCTCATCACAGAAACTAGTGCTGCAACAGGCGACACGTAGCTTACCCGTGAGAAACGAGTCGTCCCGTTCGCTGGAGCTGCAGGAGCGGCGGGTYGGACTAGCCGTTCTCGCAGCTCAGGGTCTTAGACCTCAAATCTTCGTACGCCTCCAGTGTGCTTCAAAAAAAAAAAAAAAAAGAGAGAGAGAGAGAAAAAGGCAAAGCAAAGCAAGGCCGTGCCATCTTTCTGATGTCGCTGGCTAATGGGAGTGGGAGAGACTTCTTGCAGTTTTACAGTACTGAAAAGTCAGGAGAGGTTTTTCACAATTGGTTTTTAAAAAGGGGGAAGAGAAAAGGCAGCCGTTGCAATGCAGAAAACGTAGGAAGGCCAATGTTCTTGGTTTAAAATGGCCCCAAAAAGCAATTACTCTTCTCGTGTGAAGTGCCAGGTTCCTGGGTACTTGTTAAGCCTGTCTCGTACCCGAGAGATGCTGGAGGGCTGTGCCGCCGTTGGCTCCACAGCGGGCATCAGCGGCGCGCAGAGGGTCTCACCTCCCTTCTGTACCGCAACCGGGGGGCTCCCCCGGCTGCTTTCCTCTGCTTCCAGTTCAGCTTTGCAAGCCACTGCTGATTCTCTAAAGATGCTGGGATCAGGAGCAGCAAGGGGAGCAACACGACGGAGGAGTCTGTGAACCAGCGGTGGGACAAGGTAGATGCAGTGATTCCAGAAGCCCAGCCAGTGCGTAAGCCTGTGCTTCTGTATTTTAAAAAAATGAAAAAAAAACGTGCATGCTGTTCAGCAGAGGATTTTAACATCTAGAATAACCAACCTATTTGGATCCGGTTCATCATCTTCCTAACAGATACCTTCCTTAATGAGCTAATTGATTGCAACAAGAAGAGTGGCTCCGTGAAAAATGGCATGGCAGGTTGCTGCACGGTGACTGCACCACCGTCACGCTCGCAGCGGCTTAAATCGCCTTAACGTGGCGTGAAGCCTTGCCGCTAGGTCTCGGAGCCCGTGGGGTGGCCCTGGGGAGCCCCTCGCCCCTGCGGCAGCGGGGAGGCTGGCTTTAGGGCAGCCGTTTCGTAATTTTGTCCTCAACGTACTACTGTTCGCGTCTACTTTGTGATCTCCTGATTTGGAGGAAATGCTCCTTATGGAGCGCTAATTCCCACAGGAATCTTTACAAATCTGGGGGAGTCTTTCCACAAATCTGGAAATTTGTGGCTGCATTTTGACTTTCTGTTACGGAAAGTTTCTTGAAGCGTAAGCCTGTATCATAGCAGTATTAAAAAAAAAAAAATCCCTCTGACCCATGGGTTTTGTTTTAAATTAGACTCTGGGGTCCAGTCCTCAGGCCAGGGCCTTTGAGGGCTCCGCGCCGGCTGCTGTGGGTCTGCCTCAGTGGTTAGGAACCCTCCGCATCCAAGCTAGGTCCTCAGCCCCTTCCTCACCTGCCGCCCCACGTGCAGCCCTGGTGCTTGGGGCACCGCTTGAATACACAAAATCTCTCCCAAACACGGTGAGCGTTGACTGTGCAACCCCTAAACTGCCGTTTAGAAACCAAAGAGAAGGCCAGATTTTCTCTCGTCTCCCTAACGCTCTCACAAAGAGACGCTTCGCCTCACCAGAGCGTCGGACCTCCTCTCCGGTGCCCCGCTGGGGTAGCGTGGGGGTAACGAGAACGACTGCGTGCGAGGGAGGAACCTGGGCAGAAACGCCTGGCTCTCCTGGGGGGCTCTGCAGAGGGCTGCAGGAACCAATTTCGGARATGCTGGGAAACTGAAACCTTGTTAACTGGAAGGGGAAGCAGATTACAGGTCAGACAGGTCCAAGACTTTGAATTAGAAGACAAGCGTGTACGGGCACATGAGCGAAGATAGAAATGACCTAAACCTTCTCGTCTGAGGGCTTGCGGGGGGTTGCTTTTCTAAGGTATACTTTTATAAGCATTAAGCACAGTTTTTGGCACTCAGGATATTCACAATGTCCAAAAAAAATGAAGGTAGAAAATCGGCATTTTCCAGGGAAGAGCGCTGTTAATATCACTAATCGTTAAAGCAGCCAGACTCTGCGAACGGCAGAGCCGTGCGCGTTGGACTGGYCCTGCAGGACCCGTCCTTATACGTGTGACCCGTCCGACGGAGAAACGTGCCCCCAGACSGCGGCGGGCCCGTTCGGGGCGCCGAGCGCTGGCCGAGGCCTCCGCGGGAAGCGTCGCGAGCGCCGAGCGAGCTCGTGCCGGTCGCCCGAGACGCAATTACATGGCTGTGAGCTGTAGAAACTCTTCCAATGTGGCACATATTAAACCTTTCAGAGGTAGCGCTTTGATTTTTAATTTTACGCTGTTGGCAGGCAATCAGGGTCTTTAATAGTACGAGGGCCAGAGGGAGAATGTTTCAAAACAGCAAGGATCTTATCATAGTGTGCAATTAATGAATAATTATTAAAAACCAGAAATAGCTGGAAGAGCCGGCAAGAGCTTGTAATGCAATTCTCTAGTTTCAGGCCTGTAATGAAACCTCAAGAGAGGGAAATATGATACGCAGCTTTGTGCAATTAAAACTGGGATTTTTTCCCCCTAGTTGAAAGATCAGTGATCTTGAAAAAATATACCTGTCACTTAGTTTTGTTTTCAAGTCATTTAATTGTCGCGGTAAGGCATTTAACATAAAATCCAACAGGCGCAGAGACATTCTTCTGTAAATTATGGAAGGCTTTTTTTTAAGCTAAATGGCAAGATTGTGATTTTTTTGCGAGACGTTTGAGAGGAAGCCTGTCGGCGCAGTCTGTTTTCCCGTTTTAGGAGAAAACGGCCAGGCGGGAGTTTGTGTTTGCCCAGTGCCCCGCGCGGTGAGCCTCGATCCCGCGGGAATAACCCCAAAGCGGTTCCGTCCTGGGTGCCTCTGCGGGGAGCCCTGAGGGTGACCGCTTGGGCGGGAGCAGCTCGTTTCGGCGGGGACGGGCGGCCCCGACCGCGCGGGCGTTAGGAGGAGATTTCGGTGCCCGAAGCGCTGCAGCACCGAGCGGTGGAGCTCCCTCCCCTTAACCACGACTAACCCATGGGCCTAACAAAATAACCAGACGTTTTGAACGCCTCCTCTGAGGAGTCCTTCGGCGGCAGCAGCTGTGGCCTGCAGGTTCAAGGCTTGTTTTGTTTTTCTAAAATGCAGCTGGGTAAGACACGGCTTTGGGTTACTGCTGGTCTTGTTTTCCTAATCAGAGGTGAACTTGCGTCTTGCGTTTTCACTTGGTGAGAACAGGGACTTTCTGCTTGGAATCGGCTGCAGCGCTTCGTTTTGCTTTTACAGCCGTACGGCAGCTCCGGGGTTGCGGGCGCAGGGAGGCGTTTGCCGCTGGCACCCACCAGCTCGCGGCGCGCTGCGGCGGCCTGCGGCACGAGGGCTTGAGGGCGCGCTGGCTCGAGCGTCCTCTTCCTTTGAGGACTGAATCGCGTTGGCATTCCTACGTGCGGCGTTCAGGGGGCTTTCCCGTCAGCTTCGGGGTGGAAGGTGTGTTCGTTTTACGTCGCGTTGTGTTAGTTGCGTGCAGCGGGAGTGTGAAGCCTTGCCCCTTTCCGTACCGATTTGCACACCCTGGCTCACGACTGGTGTTGACAAAAACCGGTTGTGAACTATTTGGATCTGCACTGGATGGGAAAATAGCCTGTTGGGTTCTCGGGAAGCTTTCTGGCCTGAGCTCGCTTTGCTGTGTCTGTTTAGAYGCTTGGATTGCCGTGGAGCATGGCAGCTTTAAAGGACTTCGCCATCGAGAAAGTGCTTCAAGAAACGTTCAGGTTTCCCAGCGCCGGTGCTCGGAGAAGCACTGCCACTGGGCACACTGGGAGGCCGAATTGCCGGTGGAGCATCTACAGCCTTTCCCTCCCGTTGGCGTCCTCACATCCCACCTACGTGCGCCACTGGCAGTTTGGGGCGCTTAAATTTTCTCTGCAGCAGCCATAGGCTAGGAAAAGTGGGGTTTGGACAACATTGCAGCATCTCCAGGGGCTCTGCCGTCCCCTCGGCACTGGTAAAGCCCTCAGGAGCGGGGTCGTTTAAAGAGACTGGGTTATTTCTTCTTTAATGGCTTTAATATCTGCCCTCKCTTACCTGGCAATACAAAACACTTCTGCCTTGCTCTCCGGGGTCAGGACGTAGCAAGGCCAAGTGCCCGTGGGCATTAATGCAACGCAAACGCTGTCAGCGTCGCGTGGGGTTCCCGCTGGGCAGCGAGGACGGAGGCTCCGCCTGGCTCCAACACCTTCAGCGCTCTTCAAAAGCACCTTGCTAATATTAATTTGTTCCTGAAATGCCTTCTAAAGGCCTTTTTTTTTCCCTTTCCTCTCTTCTCCTGACAGACGTAGCGGTGGTGTGTGCGCCAGGGAAGTTTCTTGTCCCGTTGTATCTGCCATTAATTCACGGTCTCGCCCGCTCGGCACGCGCCGAGGAGCTCTTGGGTGACGCGCTCTCCGTTTTGAGACCATTGGTGGCAGCTTATCACTTGATTTATCTCTTATTTGCAGRTGTGGAGCTGAAAGTAAACTGTCGCTGTAAATCACGAATTCAAGCAGAGTAGGGAACAGTGCGCAATCTGCATATTTCCATGCCACTCAATTAAGGGGGGAGAAAAATCCCTTGTTCCATACAAATGTACAAGGCAAATTCTTTCTCTTAATGCTTTGGATGTGGAAAATGTCCTTTTGAGTCCCACATGCCTAATGCTGCTGCTCATCTTGTTACAACAGACTTTTAATTTTGCCCCCGGGACCCGAGTAGCTTTTTTTTAAAGCCCAAACCCAACATGTGCCTCAATCTGTGAAACAGTTCGTGCCTGCTTCTCGAACATAAAGCAGCACTAATGCCTCTTAACCCAGGCCTGAATCTGCTGACCCGAAAGAAAAGAAAGAGAGAGAGAGAGAGAGAGAGAAAGAAAGAAAGAAAGAAAGAAAGAAAGAAAGAAAGAAAAAAGGCTTTTGCACTTGCTCATTGCAGCAGCTGCCATCTCCTGTCCCTGCAGTCCCAGGTGAAGCTGAGCTATGTGTGTTCCCCAAAGGTGCTCCCATCTGCCTGCTGCTCAAAACCACCTTCTGACTGCAAATTGTTCTTTTCTGTGTCTCAACCTTCTTCTCCACAGGTCCCTTATTTTCTTGAAGCCACTCTATGGAAAACAGAATCATCTACTTGAGCAAGCAGAATAAAATTTTGGAAAAGTGATTCTTGATGCGATCGCTGCCTCCGACCCTTCTGTCCTGCCGTCCCCTGCTCTCTTTCCARTGTTACCCTATAAATCCCCGTTGTGCTGCTGGGTGACTGCGCCTCCAGCACTGGCATCTTGTTCTTCCCTCTGCTCTTCATCTTGGTGTTTTAAATTGCTCCAGCAGCCCTGTAATTTTGAACTGAAATTGCTTTGCTGCGCTCACTTACAACAGTGCCCAAACCACCCTCTTTTTAAACCAGGGTAACTCACGTCCTGGTCCTGGAGTGTCTTTGGAGCTTGGCGGTTCTTGAAGTGCTCTAAAATGTAGCAAGAAAGCAAAGCCAGAAGATGAGAAGGAGAGAACATCCCTTTCAAGAAARCATCTGAAATTTCTGTTCCTATGTTTTTTTTCTAAGTCTGCCCTTTTCAGTTGCTGTTTAAACACAAACCTATAAACCTACTATCCCCTTATAAAATGAAATAGCCTTCTTTAAAAGAATGAGCAAACAAACAGTAACACCATCTTCTGATTTATTGGTGTGTTGTTTTGTTTTGTTTTGTTTTTTTTCGAAGKTAGTCTCTAACAGGCTCTTCTGTTGTGGCTACAAACATTGCATTGTACATAAGATTTTCCTGTTCAGATCAATTTGCTAAAGTCTCATTTAGTTTCAAAGTGGTTCATTTTGTTGAGGCTTCATTTTGTTCAGACTAGCAACTTAAGAGGTTTCCTGTAGCTTAGAGAGATTGCTTTTGAATTGGTACATTATTCAGTCATGAATTGTTTCTTTAGTATATGAGCAGCTGAGTGGAGTTTTTGTTACAAATATGAGTTTGAGTGCAGAACAAATACAATTTTGGCAAACAAAAAATGTAAAATTAAGCCTGAGTCTTCATCGTATGCTGTGATGCTTTTCTATATATTGTGTATGGGAGGGGGGTGTTGTAAGTACTTAGTGAGAACCTCCTGGAGGGCATAGTAATATGATTGACTGTGTGCAGAAGTTTAAGTCTACGGGCTGTAKCCTATGGTAGAAATATGGGTAAAGTGGTCAGAAACAAAACTATTTCCTATTAGCAGAAGATACAGAAAAATAATTTTGGTCTTCTTGATTGGCTACTAATTTAATAGGTCTTCAGTTGCCTTCAGCATCTGATCCTGTTGCAGTGCTCCGGGAGGATGTAGCAAGGTTGCAGCAGTAATCGAACCTGAACCGCATGATGAGGCAGCGGCAAGGGCAGCCAGTGCCGGGCACCCGCCTTTCGAGGTGGTTCTCCTCCGTGCTGTCCCCTGTTCTTTATCAGTGTATACGACTGCGTGCGCCTAACTTGGATTAGTTTTCATCTCTGCAGTTCTTTTTTTTTCTTTTTTTATCCAATAAAGTTAACTTGGGTAAATGGAAAGCAGTGGGAGAGAAACGTCTGTTTTTCACAGATGTCGTCTCTTAACATCGGAGAGATTGTGCAGATGGGAGATGCCTGTAGCAAATCAGATGACAGCGTTTGCTTAGCGTGTGGCAGAAAAATGGAGGACCTTGCGTATTCCAGTGTATTAATACAGAGATTTCGGGGCCTGTCTGTGCCCAGAAGCAGATCACCTGCCCCGTTTTGCTGCAGTAGGCTTTGCCAGCGCAGCCACGGCAAGAGGCTGCCCTGGTTTCAGCAGTCTGGTTTGTACGGGCAGCGCAACTGCCCAGGGTAGCGTCCCACCAAGGGCCCTAGCTCCCTTTCGTCAAGGAGGTGGRAGTCCCTTCTTGTTCTGATATCCTGAAATTAAAAACAAAATCTTTCTTAATCTTGACTACCTTAAGAAAATTTCCTTCTTAGGAGTTACAGTTTTGCTCTCCAGCAGGTGAAAACCTTACAAAGCTAAAGAAAAAKGAACCTAGAGACTCTCTCACCCCAGGATGTCGTAGCCGACGGGTCTGAGCAGACGAACTTATTTCAGAGTAAGAGCGAGTTCTGGGAAGGGGCGAGCAGTGAAGGTGCGGTGGATGTAGCAGCGTGAAGCAGGCGGGCAGAGCAGCTCCTTGATTCTGTAGCAAGATCCGAGGCGATCGGGCTGTTTATTTCTGCCATGGCACCGGCCCAGCTGAAGACCAGCAACTGAACGTAAGGGGCAATGTAAATACATAGGTAAGCCCGTAAACATTTATAATTGTAGAAAAGATTTAATGAAAAAAGGAACTGAAAGAGGGGATTCTGAACAAGCCAATAGCATATACAATGCTTACATATGATACTTCTTTTTAATTTTAGTTGCTTTTTTAATGAACGATAATCCATAGTCTAATCTAAAATGCGCACATTGTCCTTTCAGTTGCTGTAGATAATGACATTTAGGCATTTTTTYCTCTTGTTCATAGTCATGTATTTATTATATGTGAAAAGGTTATTGTAAAAGTCTTTTCTCCATGCCGGTGGTCTTGTGTGCCCAAAGCTGGAGCAGCTGCAYGAGGCTGGAAGAGGAAATATGTTTTGTGACTTAAAGTAGTGTAGATTCAGCATGGGGAGTATTTAAGAGGGTTGTGTCCTTGCTAAAATCCTGTACTTCACTGTGCTCTGGAAATCATCGTAATTATCACCGGATTCCGGAATTTCCATTAAAAATGGCATAATTGAATCAAATGCCTGGTTACATCTTGACTTCTCTTCCATGTTAATAGGATTTTCTCTAAAACACAGTCTTGTTCCCGTATTTTCTAGGGCGGGAGGAGGGAAGGGAGAGCAAGCTGCTGGATAATTGGTGCTCTGGTTTAATTAGTTTTCTCAAGTCTGCAGTAATATCTTACCATTCTTAGTGTTTGTTGGAAAGGTGCTACAAAAGATAGAGAAAGCAGCATGCTGCATTTCCACCTGGAATACTCTAGTTTGCAGTGGATCCACCTCCAGGAAACAAAAGAGARTTAAAAGACGAGCAAAAATGTACCCCACAAGACTTGGGTAAAGAAAGGAATACAGAGTGCTTTTTTTTCTAAAGCTAAATATTGTTATAAGGGGATTTGCTTTAAATTCATTAATTAAAAAATATTAAGAAAATCAGCAAACTGGCTTGATGTCTTCTAATACTGAGATGCGAGATGAAGGCTGTACTTGAGGACAGGAGCGAGAAGTGCTGTCTCACATCTGCTGCGAGATGTTGCTGCGCGCGGGCCAGATGAGACRAGACTAACTGAGAGCAAAGTGTGAATGTCAGAGCACAGACAAGGCTCCCAGGAGAACAGTGTCGGCTCGCTCGCTGGCTCCGTGCTCGGGTGTTTATTTGAATGCCCTTTCGCTGAGCCCTCCTTACCTGACTTTGAATTAGGCTCCTGCCGTGGTTGTGGTGGGGGGAAGGAATACTCCTTGTCTTGTATCTGGTCTTGGAAAAAGCTTGAGAAAGGCGATTATGATATGTTTGCACTCGTTATGGTTCTCTGGACAGCTCCAAAATGTAAATAAAAGGAGATGCAGGTGTTAGCAGAGAAGAGACTTTGCTGAAATGCAAATAGTGCTGCTCCCTGAGTGGTCTTCTCCTGGGGAAGCTGGAAGCCCCACAGGGTTTTTATGAGCATGAGTTTTGGGTAGTTTTGCTGCTTAGAGGCTTTGATTTGTTTTATCAAAGGATAGATCTAATTTAAAGAATAAAACTGCCTTGTTTTTTAATAGTTCTGTTATATTTCCTCCATTAACATGATTGCTGGTACTACTTCTACRGATCAGACTGGAATTTAGTCTTCATTCACCTGCAGCTTTGAAACTGCCACTATAACTATGTTGGAGATGCCTGAATCAGTGTTTCCCCCGTTTCCCCTCTCTTGTGAAAGATAGCCGTCTTCTGCTGTGAAATACTTCATTTCTCATGGCAGTGTTTCCAGGCAAGAACAGCTTAGTAACTCTCCTACAGATTATGATCTTCCTTAAATCTTAAAACAAATTGGTTCTGAAGATGTGTGAAACTTCACTTTTTAACACATTTGTTTSCTTGTTTTCCTCTGAAAAGGTAAGGGATCTATTCAGATTAGAAGAATACTCACCGCTGTCAGAAAAGGAAGTTTATTGGTGCGGTTAGAAGCACGCAGGAGGCCTTGGTGCCCCTTTTGCCAGGCAGCTCCCTCCACCCCTGCCGCCCTCTGGCCCCGCGCTGCGGCTGCCTCCCTTACCTTCAGGATAAACACAACTTCTTAATAATACAGATAGCCTTACCACTAGGAATAAATATCTAAAAAGTATATGTATTATCTTATAATGGTTGTAAGAGCAAGCCACACGAACGTGGGGTTAGCTCCAGAACCACACGTGAGCGTGGTTGCACACATGAGTGCTGTGGCCAGGCTGCAAACCACGGGTGGAGGAAGAACGGGGACGGTTGGCGGGACTGACGCCGGGACATGGTGTGGGAACTCTTCATTTTCCTCCCACCATGGGAAACTGGGGTGTCACTATCCTAGAGGACCGCCCTGGTCCCTCTTCATCAGGGACAGATGAGAAGAATAGCTTGGACGTTGGCCCCAAAGTTCAAGCGCCCAGTGGCCGGCCTCGCGTCTCTCCCGCTGCAGCTGCCTTCGCGTGTTTCTGCTCTCCACTCTCAGGCTGTCGTTTCCTGTTTGAGGCTTTTGGTGGAGGATTTCAATGGCTGCACGTAATTTTTATGGCAATTTGCTCTGTTTTCTCACTGCTGCTGAACACAAACGCCAATTGCTTTTGTTTTTTAAAGCAGCTGGCGATCGTGATCTTGCTACCACTTACGCATCCATAATTCCATTTTCAACTTGCTAGCTATGGAGCAGCAAGTTTTCTTCATTTGATGGTTTTCAGTACAAAAATCTGACTTGGAGATTGATAATATCTGTGCAGCCTAGGAGGAACTTTGCCGATTCCCGCTATGACAATTGGTTCCACATAACATGTAGCTCAAGCTTGTCTTCCTGGCAGAGCCCTCAAGTATCTTGTGTATCTGCTGATCTAATATTTTGGCTCCCTGTATTGGTATTCTGCTGCTGATTCTTCAATGATTTCTCCTGCTGAATTGCAATAGATGAGCTGTTTAATGTTGCAATGGCTGATTTTGTAATTTAAAAACAAAAAAACCCTCAATTCCAAAATGTGTTTGCTAGTTAGAACTCTGAATTTAAATGAGATTTATATGGAAAATGTATTTTTTCCATTGTTTCTCCAATGCAGAAAGAAAACAATTCTTCACTCTTTCGTAAAGGAAATTAAAGCAACCAGTGCAATAAGTTWTTTAGCAGGGAAGAAGCATCAATAAAAACAAAACCTGTTTCCTAGAACCCATTTGTGTCCRTATTAGTGTTTTTAAAAATATGCAGAAATAACCATTTCTGATAAAACATGTATTTTCTGACAGCTGCAACGTTAACATTTCTGAAGAGGAACAGTTTGAAACGTATTTATTATACCGCAGTATGCCGTCAGGTGATGATTATATGTACATTGCCACAATGTATTTGATCTTCTTTTCCCTCGAAGTAGCCTTGAATTACACTTTTTTGCGGGTGTTTTTTGCGGGATTTGCTATAGGGAGTGGCGGCTCGCGGCTTGCCTTGCCCCCGAGCGGCGGTCGCCGCGCAGCGGGGCTCGAGGCTCGGCGGCGGCGGCGGCGCCCCGAAGGCCACCGGCCGCGCGCCGGGCTCGCCGCCCCTGCGGCACTCCGCGCCGGAGAGGAATYACCCGGTTAAAATACCGTGGATTGAGCCGTCGGGTCTCTTTAAAGTTGTGCACGTTTGAAATTGAATTACAGCTGATGACGAGCGCTGAGCGGAGGTTTTGCAATTACAAGGGTAAAGCCAAGTTGCAAGATAAATTCGTATTTTGAAGTGTAAGTTCTAACTTAATAAGCAGACGTGATAACTGGCCATTAAACAGTCAATCTTCCTCCTCCTAGCAGGAGCTTGTGCGGGGGAGATTTCCAAAGGTGCTGGGGTGGCTGTGTAACCGTGACAGTAAGTGTGTTACCTTGCCCATAATTATTTTTAAGTATTGTGATTTCCACTAATATGTTTCCCGTAATGTATGATCTTGTCTTTTAAAAAGCATATCGGGACTTCAACAACTCTTTTTGCAGGAAGGCTGCTTGCGTTCAGTAACAACGCCTCTGTCAYGAAACTTCCTTGAGCATTTTTAGCTTTTTATTAGTGCTTGCACTGTGAAAAGACAGTATTTAAAAATATTTGAGAAGCAAAACTTGACCCTATTAAGAACTGAGGATAATTGCCAGGTATTTTAACTTGCTGAGAAGTAAAACTGTAAACACTTGTGTCCTAATTAATTATATTCTGCATATCTACGTTTCCCTGACAACTTCAGGTGCAACTGATACCGCTCTACCTAACGGCTGAGGGTTGTTGAGTAACAGTGCAAAGCAAAAATAGCGTCCTSCTCTGAAGAGCTCTGTTTGTCGTTAGCTAGAGAAGTGGGTGAAGGGATCCCCAGAATCTGTTATATTTTAATGTTGCAGTCGGAAAAGATTTTGCTGTGTGCAGGTTGTCCTGTGAGCCTCAGATGGAAAGATGAATTTGTGATGCACGTTCCTGAAACATGACTTGAAACTTTGGCTTGGCCCCATGGAGGTCTCTCATGATGTTCTCCTCATTTAGTGGCAATGTTTGTGTTTTTCAGCCCAAAATTCAATCTATAGAAATTAGAATCCAGAAGTTTTTTTAATGCCCAGAGCAAGAATTGTAGATGGTTAAAGTATGAAGGAGATTGAAGGATCCTCCCCCTGCAAGAAAGCTCACAGGCTTCTGGGCAAGTATTAGAGATGAGGGCTGCTGGTAACACAAAATTAGCCTTGTCCT
This sequence comes from Rhea americana, assembly GCF_003343005.1. Classification (NCBI taxonomy): domain Eukaryota; kingdom Metazoa; phylum Chordata; class Aves; order Rheiformes; family Rheidae; genus Rhea; species Rhea americana. Next base: position 2,820,947 of record NW_028186834.1, on the reverse strand, counting down.
TTGCCTCTGAGCAACTGATTTGATATTTCTGTGCTGCTTCCAGCCTCGAGCWGCTCCTCCTTGCCAGTCAAGGAGAAGGAAAACGTGCGACTGAGCAGGGCAGACGGCGGCTGAGCAAGCGGTGGGCGATACAGGGATTGCTGGCAGAGAGGCATCGTCTGCGCTCTGTTGTTTAGATGTGTCTTTGATTTGACCCAAGATTAGTCCAAGCCTCTGACAAGCCAATTTGATGGCAATGATCTCCTAGTAGCTACCACAAGGGTATTTGCAGGGGAGCAGAGTCTGAGTGAGTAAGTAAACTTCAGCCTGCACTAATATCTCCTGGGTCTCAGTGATGACTTACATTGGCATCTAGGCACCTCTGTGAAATGAAGCATCAAAAGCAGCTGCGGGTGATTTTCAGATTGCCAAGGGTGGCAAATGCTTCCGTGATATTCTTCTCAGTACCCCCTGACGGCTCCACTTATCTGTGGAAGCTTTGAATAGGGATAAAAATAAATTCCCTGTGTTTTCATTTCTGCACACTTGAACACATTGCTGCTTTGAGAAAAGAGCTGCTGTTTACAGGAAGAATGCAATGCATCTCCCTAACATTTGTGACTTAGCCAGACCCTCTATGGTGTCTTCAGCTGGGAGAAAGACAACTTTGTGCAACAGAACAGCAACATGTTTATTAAAATCTTGCAGTGTTGCACCAAGAGRCAATTTGGTGCCTGTCATTTACTGCACGGCTCTGCAGGACAGCAGTGTCCTCATCGCCAAACCACGCACTCTAATGAGATGTATCRTCGTTGTAGAGCCACTGTGGAGCCCAAAACCAGCTAATAGACACCAAATATACCCAGATTCTTSTGAAGGCTGTGGGAATTGCTGGTCCATTGGTTTTTGCTGGAAGCTGTTGACAGGATCAGATGTACATGGAGCTGGTTTTCAGCTGTGTGTCCCAGGGCGTGTGGTTAGTTCTTCCAGCAGTATTTATGAAGATAAGTTGTTTGTTACTGGCTTCTGTTCAGCTTTAACCCGTTYTGAGAAGGGCAGTATCTTGTCAGCCAGAGCWACTCCTGAGCACTTGGAGATTCRTCTGCTTGTGCTGGTGACAAAAATRTTGTCTTGTGRCCTCCTTTATCCTTTATCCAATCCTGGCGGTATTGGCACAGATGGGAGAAGGGGCTGGATTTTGCCTAAGTTTTGTGGTGCTATTGGAACCCCATGGTCTGCAGGCACGGCCGCCCTCACAGCACGGGCGACAGGTAACTGCTGCGCAGAGATGAGGAAACTCCCACTTGCTGCAGACCGTGGACATGTAGCAGCCCGTTCGGACCCAGATGCAGATCCCAAACTGRGCTGGCAGATCTGTTTGGTGGTTAGAACAAGTCTGGTGATAGGGAAGTGGCTAGGAGACACGCACCTCAGTGCCACCTCRGCAGTTACTGCCAGGGTAGTTTACTTATTGCCTCCTTCCCTTCTAGAGTAGTATTTTTGAAAGGCAAATCTGTGATCCTGAAAGTTGGGGGTACAAGCAGCAGAGCTGCCAGGTAGCTTGAGCTCATACAAAATGTATGTAACACATAGTGACCAGTTTCAGGGAACATCAAAATTTATTGTCCCTTGAACTGAATATTGACRCAGACAAAGCAGCGTCAATATTTATCTCTCAGGTTAATACATTTTTACATTCACCACAATATATATCAATATGTGTTTATTATTATTATWATGTTTGTCCTTCAGCAGAGGAAACTTGCATGGTGGGTGAAAGACGGAAAAGGGAGACTCGCATTAGTATTCTTTCCCTGTTTTAAACTTCATCAGATACTTTATCCTGTCCTTGGAGCACATTGCACTCCTCATTCAAGCAAAACTCTTATTGATGGTTGTGACACTCTATGCACTAAGGCAGTAATTGATTTTTGGGAAATGTAAAGTTAACTGTCACCAGTACAAGGAGCAGTGGAACCATCACTTCTGTTTTTATAGACTAGTTACTTGGTGGCGCTTTCTGTAGTAGCTGTGTAACTAAAAAGGATGTACTTAACCGCTTATAGAAACTGAGACATACAGCAGGGTACAAGACATAAACTGACACGGATTTGATTCTCTGATCTATCCTTGAATCACTGCCTACAAAATGATGCTGTTAAAGTTTAACAGAGTGACATTGCAAATTTGTTAGGAACCTTGTGTTAAGCTTGTCTCTTACCAGTCTTTTCTGTGGCACTCTGGTTCTGATTTCCATCTGAAATTTTATTTATAGGCATTCTTTAATACTACGGAGAATACAGTGGCGTATTTATTTGGGCCATCTGCATTTTGTCCATGAAGCAAGTGTGTGCGGGCAAGAAAAGAGAGTGTGGCTGCTCCCTTGTGTCTAGGGCTCATCCTCTCTCTGTCGTGGTCCTGGTTCTAGGGCTTGGAGAACAAGGTGACAGAGATTTCCTAGACAGATGAGGGCAGGTTACCCAGAAGGGGCAGAGACACAGTGGACAGAAACACGCTAGACTTGCAAGTCTACAAAGGAGTTTTAGCGCATGCTTTGTCCTAAGGAGCTGGTTTAGGTGGAGGTATCAGCAGAGAGATCATCCCAGGAGTTAGGCAGAACCACTGAAGAAATGCTTCTGTTCTCCTGTGCTTTTAGTCCTCCCGGCCTCTAACAGAGGAGAGGTGAAGGGTTAGGAAATAGAGACCAGAAGCAGTAGGAAAAGGTATGTTTCTCTCTCCCAACCCCTTCCACATACTCCTGCTCAGTGAGATTTTTATTTGCTGTTTATCAGAGATAGAGGGCTTTGATCCCCATGTTGATCTGGATAGTGGCTGAACATCAGGTGGTTACCAGAGGCTGTTAAATGCTAAAAGTTTGGCTCTGAAGGTCTACCCAGTTGCAGATGGAACAGAGAAACTTCTCCAAACTCCTCCCTATGAGAAGAAATGTCAGGAAATCAGCGTGAGCGGAGATGGTGCCCTCCTGGAGATGCTGCAGTCTTGCTGGACTGAACGCCCCTGAAGGAGCGTGGTCTCCATCGCTCCCGCTCGCTCAGCATTGCCAAGCAGGGTCAGCCCCCTCCGGTGAGTCTCCTTGCTGCGTTTAGGACTCAGAATCACAGCGAGGAAAGCAACGTCTGTGTGCAAGCTGACATCCAAATGATAATTGTCAGTAGAATAGAAGCAGGTGGCCGCTGAGGTGTCTAATGCAGGCGCAGGGGCRGGCGACGGAGCGGCAGGCGCGCAGGCAGCGCTGCGTCGCTCCGCGGTGGCAGGGCAGCGCAGCGGCCGCAGGCACGGCGCGCGCTGAGGCCGGGCTCGCCGTCGTGACGAGAACCTGACAAAACCATCAGCCAGTGACTCAGGGCCCTGCCTACGATGAAGGGCGCGTTGACTTCCTCCGGGTGCTGGTTGAAGTAATAAACAAGCACCAAAACCCAGCTCTGAAAAATCACAGTGGTAGTGCTAGATTCTGTGCTTTTTTTTTTTTTTTTTTTTTTTTTTTTTTTTTTTTTTTTTTTTTTTTTTTTTTTTTTCCCTCCCTTCTTTCCTTCTCCTGAGCTGGTAGCGACTCAGTTAATGACCACCGGGAAGCCACGGAGAGAGGATTTGCTTGTGTTTTGGAAGTTATTTTTAGCAGAGCCAAGCAGGGACCGTGAGCCTTCTTCGACATTAGTTTTGCTTGATGATGGTAAACTTAATAATGAGGGATGGGCTCGGTGCTTCCCCTTTCGGGAGCTGCCGCCCCGCCGTGCGGCAGGGAGGCGGCGTAAGGCTCAGAGCATTAATGTCACGTTACACCTTGGAGTAGAGAGTCGGGCCAAGGAGGCGAATGCAAAATGAGAGCTTAAACCCCTCCCYGAACCAACCGCATTGCTGCCTGCACTTGACTCGTAACTCGGCGACCATATGCTTATATTCCACCGACGATTGCCGTTTAAATGTCAGTTTGCAAGCAGATGTTGAGACCCTTCCTTTGTGCCATTAATTGAATCGCAGCGAGGCAAAGTTTGTGACTGAAGCCTGCCTCAGCTAAGGGTGATTGGCGCCGCAGCAGGCTCGGTTCAGCGGCTGCGGCATCCCAATAAAACACGTTCTTGGCATTTCCTAGTGACAATTATAATTTTGGAGGCGATTGCAGGTTTTCTGGGTTGGTTACTAGTGGCCAGGACAGAGTGTGGAAATGTTAAGACTATGGAAGGAGACAGGTGTAAATGCTCAGGTGCAGGAAAAAGAAAAGATTTAAAATCTGTTTGATAGAAGAATTARCAAAATCCGAAAGGGCGGAGAAGGAAGCCCTCTGTACTCAACCAGACGTTAGCATGTATTTAAAATCCTTCTCAATAAAATCCGTAATGAATTTAATTCAGTTCCCCTATGGCCCAGAGGAATGTTCTGAGTAATAAAAAAGTATTGTTAAGGGAGAGACGGCTGCCAAACTCCTATTCTGTGCCAGTGATGCATATTCATATTATTGGCACTTAAACGCTAGGTTTACTTTACTGCCTAAATGATCCTTTGTCGCATATTAAGAATTAATACTATAAGACACACTTCCGAGAAGTTGCAGTAACAATTCCCAGTTTAAATCATTGTTAAATTTGTATTTAATAATGTGGGGAGGGGGAGGGAAGGGGCAAATTAAATAACAATTGAACATGCCATTGCCTGCTTTGGGTGAGCTGTTTTGTGGCTGGTTTATAACTTAACTTTTTAAAAATGGTTTTAATCAATCTCATAACACTCTTCATGTCTTTTTTTTTAAGTTACCTTAAACTATCTGCATCAATGTTAAGTGAATTATAGGTTAAAATGCTTATTTAAAGGTTGGGATATATTCACTTACGCATAGCCAACTAGGTAAAACAAGATCTCCTGGCTTTGACTTGCRCAGCTTAATGCACTTTCGAAGATTAAACCAAGCACAGTGACTCCAACGTATGTTGGAAATTTCAAGCACTAGTGATGGAGGCTGTTGGACCTCACAGCACTCCTGTATTTATAAACATCATTATTACACAGAAGATAAATCTGTGCCCTCTTCTAGTAGCTTGTGTCACTTCAGTGCGTTTGCAAAATTGAAAAAAATGGCACTATTTTCTTCGGTTTCAGAAGTGGAAGGGGAAGTTGGATATGAGACAAAGTGTGTAGGAGTTTAATTCCTAGCAGGCAGCAAGGTCTAGGGAAAAATACATCAGTGCTGGTAGAAGATGCAATCTGTTTTATATTCTAGTGGATGCAAAGTTGTTTAAGCATCTTCTGCATATTACATTACAAAAAGTAGGATTTCTAGAACACATGTTCAAGTTCAAATCGATTGCAGCAATAGTTCAGTCAAAATATTTAATATGCTACAGTCTAAATAAGCATATAAAGATCTTTCTTTGATACACTTAGGTTTACATTATACCTCCAAGTCAAGTGTAACAGTTAGAAAGAAAAAAAAGTCTCTTTTTTTCTTTTTTTTTTTGCCAGCATGTTTATTTACATGGTGCAGCTCCTTTAAAACAATGAGCATTTTTTCAAGGGTAAAAATGAACAAGTATTCATCTCTGGAAAAAAATGACAAAATTTACAAAGAMAACTACTCCCGCCCACCCCCCAAGACTAACCTCCAGCACACTATGCAAGGGCACAAGCAGCTCATTTTTTCACTTGCTGTACACACAGCAAAATATTAAATTCTTCAGAACAAAAATGTCTCAAAAAATCTAAGTAGGAATCTTAAACATTTGGCAGTTYGGACTGAAAAGAAGGGTCAGTGGCAAAGAACTCAGATACAAGAGAAGAAATTAAACATCTCAGCGCACTCTATTTGGGATTAAAGAGAACGCATGCACTGTTTACTCATGATTTTTCATAACTGTTTGTAATTTAGAAAATTGTGTATTAATCAGCAAGATGAAATATCTTGCTAATCTATCTTTCTAATTAAGAATGAAGATTTATTTAAAAAACAGAGCTTATTTTTCTCCCTGAAAGAGATCATCTGGTAAAACATGACAAGAATTTTGTAGGCCTTGTTTGGTGGGCTGTAAATATTTAAGTTACTCCTGGGGAAAGCCCCCCAAAAAACGGGCTGATCACAAGTCCCTGTTAGGGCTCCTGATTGCAGACTGTTCCTTCCCAGGACAGCTACCCCTATGTTTGCTCTGCTGACAGCAGAGAAAAAACACCAAGACTAGAAAGTTTGCAGGACTCAGAGCTCAGATCAGGTTATAAGAGCAAGAGGCTCGCACATCGCAGGATCTGGAAAAACGGGGCAAGGCGGCAGAGAAAGAGAGGAATAGCGCAGCAATGGGGCACAGCATCGGGTAGGAAGGGGGATGAAGACAGAGACTGTGGCCAAGAATTATAGGAGGTAAAGAACAGAAAATGGAAAAGATAACTGCATTTATCACTTACCTGCAAAAACAGGCTTTTTTTTTTTTTTTCTTTCCAAGCCTGACAGTCTCGTGTTTTATGTTCATATGCTGCTTTCCCATTCTTCAAGAGTATGCTATTATCAAAATTAAATGTAATTGCAAACTAAATGTAATATTAAGTGATCAAGGAAGCAAGGGATCAAGAGAGTCTTCTATTTGGTATTATGACAATGATTCGTAAAAAGAAGAAAAAAGACTTTCAAGAAGAAAATTAACTTCTTTWAAAATAATCTAAAATTTCACATCTTTTTGCTTGATTCTGGGGGAAGTGGTAGTTTCAAAGTTACCTTTTTTCTCTCTTTTCCCCACACTCTCCTCTAGATTTATTTCTTCCTGCTAGCAAAATACCATTTTCTGTCTTGAAAAAGCAGGAAATGCATCACTTCTGAAATGCATTCCTACAACGATCTGTTTAATACGGTTGTAGATACGAAATCTGACTCACTCTAGACAGGTAATTATTAAAATGTTTCTGTGCTTCTGTTCGGAAATTTAGACTTTAGAGATTTAAAAGGTAAAAGAAGCCTGCTGAAATTTTAAGTCGTGCACCATGAAGATACGCCCTGCTGTTTTGTGTATCTGCAGCAGGGAAGCCAACCTGCAACTTCTGTTCCCACTWCGTGCGCATATAAGGCACATTTGCTGTGAAGAGAAAAATAAAGTGGAAAGTGTAAAGTTTCAAATGCATTTTTGTTTTAGAGGTAATGCTTTTTGGAGGGAAGTTTTTGGAGGGAACTGGGGAGGTCTTACTTGCACACCTTTGTATTTTTTTTTTTTTTTTTTTTAAAGACATCAGGATTTCCTGCACTTACTCTTGTGTGCTTTGGGGGCAGCAGATGCCAGCGAGGATTTGAATGCCTTTCCCCTGCTCCGTTTCCTACCTTGAACCAGAGCTTCCTGAAGTTCACTGATACAATACACTTGCTCAGTGCTGCAGTCCTCCATGCATGCCTGTTCCTAAAGGCAGAATTTTCAGACATCCAACATTTAAGTTACCCTATTTTTAATGCAGTTAGTGATGCAGCAACATGTATTTATATTACAGATTTAAATACAAAATGGTCAGATACCACATTTTTAAGCATACTTTATAATTTAAAACTGCTTACACTTCCATGACTAGGCTTAGGTTTTTCTCATTTACATTCATAATTTAATTCCACTGGAATTTGATTTTTAAGAAAGCCYGACGTATTTTAATTACCATAAAAAGATCCATACATATTTTACTTAAAAATATCTTCTGTAAGAGGAAAGTTACCAAAAATAACACCAAATATATTATTATGCATACATTTTTTTTGTAAAGTACAAACAAGAATCTGATCTCTTCTGGGTATTGCCTGATCTAATATGGCTATAGGTTGCTATTTTGTATGTTTTTTAAATAAAGGGAAAAACACAAGAAATGTAAAAACACAAAACAAAGCAAAAGTCCATTCTTTGCAAAGATACAAGTATCAGTGAAAGAACACTTTGAAAATTAATAAACAATGGTTGGTACAAAAAACACTATCTAAGCACTGTGTAGTCTTTATCAGAGCATATGTTGCACTGACCTTGAAACAGTTATTAGAAACAACAACAAAAAAAATGCTACTGGCAGAAGAGGCTGTCAAGCAAAACATTGAAAATTTGGTACTATTTCCTAACAAGTAAGTGCAGAACTGATGCTTAATATTTTGTGGGGTTTTTTTTTCCACATACGCACACTCTTTCTTCCTCTTTTCGTACCCAGGACTGATCGTTGCAACTCTGGCAATATGCTGGATGCCAAACCAGGTTAGAAGGATCATGGCTGCTGTCAAACCGAAGCAGGACTGGACTGTCCCCTACTTCCGRGCATACATCACTCTTCTTCCCATTGCCGACACTTTCTTCTACCTGAGCTCGGTGGTGAACCCCCTCCTGTACAATGTCTCCTCGCAGCAGTTTCGCAGCGTGTTTCTGCAGGTCCTTCGCTGCCACCTGACCATTGAGCACGCCAAYAAGGAGAAGCTTCGGAGGGCCAATCTCAACTCCAGAGCAAGCAGCGGCCGGTCTCTACGCCCGCTGATCTTCAGAGCATCGAAGCGTGCTTCTTCTACAAGGAGCACTCACAAGGTTTTCTTAAGTACTTTTCAGAATGAAACCAAGCCTGACTGCAGTCCAGAGAAACCAAGTCTTGAATCAGTGGAGCCCAATTTGGAAGTAATGCCGCTAGAGACTAGCTTACAGCCCAGTTCAGATGTACAAAATGGCCTTTGTGAACATGAAATATGACTTTATAAAGCAAAGTTAATGATCAATAAGGAACTTAAAAACACAGAAATTAAAATGACTGGGGATTGACTAACTCCATCTTAAAAGTAAGATCACAGATGATAGATTTGTTTCCAAATATGCAAAAAGAGCAGGCGTTCGGTATGCTGCTGTTGGGATTTTTTTAATATTTAAGTGCACACTGGAAATTCAGTCTGCTAACTGCATTCATTAGCTGCCAAAAATATCAGCCCCTCTCTTCCCCAAACCACTGAACTTCCCTCTCTTTTGACAGTGATTTGGAAGCAAATAGAAAATAAATTGCAGTGTCTTTGAAGAAACGAGGAGCTAGAACAACCTCTGTCAGAGCAAAAAAACTTTGCTCAAAGTTTAGCAATACAACGACAAAAGAGCCAATTTAAGGAGCAGAATGGTGGTTATCACCGGAGCCTTAGGCGCCGCACCAGAATTCCCTCTCTTTTTAGGCCGGGGCCCGTTGCAGAGCGGAGTGTTGCAGCAGCTGATACAAACAGAGTTCACTTTCCCTGGAGAACAAAAAGACTGGTATCCAGCAGACGCTATCAGACATGCTGCTGAAGATGCGCAGGACTTGCGATACATGATTCCTGTGACACAGAACAAAGGTTACTTAGCGGGACATAAACATGTTTTCCTTTACAATAGGATTCATRTTTGAAAATGACTGGGTATTTTGGAAAAACAGTTTATATTTCCATAGCAGACCTGGTGATTTAGCCACACATCTTAGTTATAATAAATGGCTGAAAGCCCTGCACTGCTAGGAGAATCACTCTGTTTTGGATTTTTTCTTTTTTTTAGTTTGGTTGCAACTAAAACAAATTATAAAATGCATAGTATGCATATACATATTTTTATGCATATAAAATGCATAGTGTGTCAATCAAGCTTATAACCAGAATTTTTTATCTTTTGAAATAACATGTTTAAATAGCTAAAACTAAAATAGAATTTGTTTGAAAATGAGTTTGGTTTCTATTGCTGAACATGTCTGAATTGTCTTAAGGTATGTCTACATAATTAGTTTTCTATGCTGTTAATTTATATTTTGAAGTTGTTTTTTGTTYCCCCTTTTTCTGTTCCTTCGCCACAGAGACAAGTAACCAAGCGTTATCACAAAATGTAAAACAAAAACAAAACACAAAACTTGAAGGAGTAACACTTTTCCAGGAAGTGTCAGTTCTTGCTATCTTTGGTGTTAAAAAAGAAAAAAAAAATTCATCTGGATAGAAACAGCTCTTCTTTTAAATTCAAAGTATCCCCTTTAAAATCTTATTTCTCAAATGGTTTTTATCTGATGAAACTCAGTACTTTCCCATGCACACAGCTGTTATTTCAAAATGTTTCATAAAGGCTGCAAAATACCATTGTATTTTCCCCCCTTCCCAGTGGGAAATAGTTGTGGCAGTTCCACTTCTCATTACTCTAAATTTTTCCTGCAAGTGAGGCGCTAGAAACTGGATGTTGGAAAACGGTACATAATAGTGGAGATTTGCCCATATCACTTGGGAGGGGGCACAAAAAAAGAGGCAAATATTTCTACAGATGATAGTAACAAAACTTTAGAGAATCCATCTTCTAGAGCAGTAGTGATTTTTCCTTCTAAAGGACACAGCAGCAGGATTCCCATGAAGAATAATGACTCTGTATCCTGAAGCACAGTTCCACCAAGTTTTTAAATAGACRGTTATAAAGACATTTTTTGGAGGGGATGAGGTAGACATATGACCTGTAAGTACTGAACTTACAGTACGTACATATATTTATTAAATCCCCAGAGACTTAGAAAGTATTACAGCACCTGCACTCTGGTAGATGTTTCTGCAGTGGCAACTGCCATGGCCATGTACAGCAGCACAGCACTTTTAATTTGAGTTACACTCAGAAAGAAGGGTTTCTTGGCTTCAGATAATTTTAATTAAAGCAATTCTTTTATACTGTCACAACATTTCTGCCATACCAGCAATGCAGGGGCTTCCTTGTTTTGTGTTCTCCCTCCCCTCAAATCTGAACTCTGGAATGTATTTTAAAACTACTTGTCTAGTTAAAACTTACAAAAGGAATCCCTAAAGCCAGTGTTAAATCTTCCTCTGACTCCAGTGAGCTTCAGTCAATCACTACAGCAGGCAGAGTCTTTCCTCAAGAAGGACTGTTCCAACCTTAACAGCCAAGACACACAGATCAAGAGGTACAATCTTTAGTTTGCAAAAAGCAGAGTGCGCCGTCTCTCCTGACAAACCACTGCTGCCAAGGGGCCTCAACCACCTTGCCACTGATAGGTTTATGACACTGAAACCCCCACTTGTTTCCCACAACGCTAGTCGTCTGTGTTTTTCCTCCACTCCTTCAAGGACAGAAGCAAATGTGACCCTTCCCATGGCTAGGATTAACTTTTCACCTTCCCTTTCTCTTGTATTCCATGAAACTAAGCACAGTGATTCCCCACCCCCATCTCTAATCCAGCACACCTCCTCATCATAAAGCATCCTTCCCTGCATCTACAGACATGTA
>NW_028186834.1:2796867-2809097 GCF_003343005.1 Rhea americana | reverse complement strand
GCTACTTGGCTAAAGACATGCTCTCTACATCCAAGGCACTTTATTTCTTTAAGTAAGTAAGTACTGATGGATCCTTTTGAGCTTGCAAATCAGTTGCTATTATACACTAATTACATTTCCAAGATTAGAAGAACCATCATGTTTTAACTAAATTTGATCAGGATAAAAAGGTTGTGTTGTCGTCCCCCCCCGCCCCCCATAACTCTGTGGTTTCTTTACAGCAAGATATAATGAAGAAAGGCATAGAAGATGAATGCAAAAAAAAAAACACAAAAAAAACAAAAAAACCAAAAAAACCAGAATGTTTACACTAGAGTAGCATCTTATTTGTTTTTAAAACATATTAGCCATGATTTCTCATGTTTTTACTGTGTCAAAAAGGCATGACACCATTGCAAAAAAGTATGCATTAGATGATAGGCGAACACTCAAACCTTCTTCCCACCAGCCTGGGATTAGAGTGTAATTGTAGCAGGACATTAGTACAAGCAAAGTCCATGATTTGATGCCAGGGGCAGTACTTGCCTTGCTCCAATAAACAGGTTAATATACCCTACTTACTGCAGCTCCTTTGCTGAGTTCAACTGGGGGAAACAGCCAGCAGCATCCTGTCTTGGATTTTCTATCGCTAGAAGATTTATTTCTTGTATGTCCCAAGGATGTCTTCCCTCAGACTACTTGCWTAAGTGATAGGGAGCAAAGTGGTTTATTGTACTGCTGACCAGTTCCGGAATTATTTCTGAGATCTTCCTGAACTATGTGCTACTAGCAGCCCAAACAGCAAGCAATGCTTCAAAGTAAGTAAGTTGTTATATCTATCTGCCTCATAAGGCACATACCATAGATGGAACTGGTAATTACTGGATGTTCTTGCTTGTGCAATCAATCTGATATATTCATTAATGACTATCACCTAGAAATATAGTTGTCAAACTTTCTCAGGCACTTTTCCTCATTGTCAGTTTGTTCCAGGCTGCTTGCTAGGTAAGGAGACTATACAGTTTACACTATGATTTTATTGGGACAGAACTAGTCCTACCTCCCTACCCTCAACAATGCTCAGCTAGCATTTTTTACTGTCCAACCTCCTGATGGATGGGTAATGAATAAATAATTTTGCACTGGTTCAGGACTGTGAGTTATGCCTGTGTATAGGTATTGTAAAGAAGTTTTACYAGAAAATCCTTTCTACCAATTGCCTTTTTCTTCATTCTGACCCCACATTTGTGAGACTGGCTGAGGATGAAGTTCAAATACTAGTACTGTTTAAAAGAAAAGGGATTAGACAGAGGTAGGGCATCTGCGTGAAAAATGTAGTAGTAGTAGTCCACCCCCTCCTTCTTCCCCATGCACCTAGCATAAATATGTTATTCAAAAGSCTCTGGGCTTAAAGCAAACCTTGAACATTTACTCCTAGACTGAGCAACCTGGCCATCCTTACACCTCTCTCTGCCCTATATGTGATTATACAGTTAGAGAGCATCAAGGCCTACAAACTATTTCTGCAGGACTGCTGCCTCATTCATTCCATACAATGAAATGCTGAAAATAGAGTCTTCAGGCTTATATATATATATATATGTGTGTGTGTGTGTATATATATATATATATATATATATATATATATATATAAAACACACACACCTTGGGCTATTCCACACATAGAAGCCAGCACTACCAATCGCCGAATTTCTGCTTAGCCACTGATTGCATCTAAACCCTGGCACTCAGTTTTAGCCACATGCAGATACATTCAGTCTTGACAGTAATGAACAATTCTTGCCATAATTTATCCAAACCCCAAACTTAAAACTTCTTCCATCGACCCTGTCTGCAGAGCCCAGTACATGTTCTCCATGCATTGAGTAACAGCTTGTTACCAGAGCAATGAAGAATAGAAAAGGTGCCATCACTGATATTTCTTACACTGTGTATATACAGAAAGCATTAGCAGATGCAGCCTGTTTTCTCTACTGCTTGAAAAGGGCCCTATTAAGCACCTCAAATTCTTCTGGCTGTATTTCCAGTAGAGAAGAAAAGAGCAAGTGTTAGCATGACTCTCCAACTTTAGAGCCAACTGTAATGCTAAGAATGAGCAACTTTTTAGTTCACACTGTACTCTCAAGACTCCTTTAGTAAAATACATGAAGAGCATTTGAARCTGAAATAGGCGACTAAGATACCAGCTCCTAATTAAGTAAGTCAATGATCTGATTACCAAAAAGTAGGTGGTCTTTTAAGTTGACTTTATGACCCAATTATTTTTGACCTTTTTTTTTTTCTGCAACGGTACACCTCAACAGCAGACTGCAGCTCTCTGTTTCACCTTATACAGCCTGTGGCCTCATGGCTGCAAAACTCTCAGCCACAAGTTTGACTCCCCTCAAGAAGAGGATGCAACTTAGCCCAACATTACCTTTCAGGCCAAATATTGTCTAGCAGGCTATATGGCAGATACATCCATCTAAATAAAATAAATAAGCATTTGCTACAGTATTACATACATTTCCAATTTTGCAGATACACATTGAATCAGATYTGCTTTTTTGTAACTCACTCATTCCACAAATAAGTGCTTTCGCAAAGTCTTCAGCATGCTCTCTGAGTATGCCTGTTGCAGCAAACTTTTCAAGAGCCTTAGAAGAAAGTCTCGTATCTAACTAGGGTCCAGAAGCTAGGCATCCTTGAGCAGTCACAAAAACAGSCTTATCAAGACTGGAACACAAGTTGTGGATATGCACAGAGACATAGCTTTGGACTTGCAGCAAACTCTTATATTTTAAAGTAGGAAAGTAAGCCAGCAAATCAACGCAAGTTTTGAGGATTAGAGTTGTTGATTTTGGCAGAGTATCTGCATTAAAGTCTTTTAGATTTGGTGCTTGATATTCAGTGAGAGCGTTAGATAGTTCAATAGGTACCTTCCACTTCTGTTATGTGGTAGTACTTATCTTCCACTACAGATTACTGTTTCTGTTCAAAAAAAATGAAAAAAAGAGAGAGAGAGAGAGACAGAGAGAGAGAGAGACAGAGAGAGAGAGAGACAGAGAGAGAGAGAGACAGAGAGAGAGAGAGACAGAGAGAGAGAGAGACTGTACTGCCCACAGATCACTGCCACTTAGGGAATTCCAGTGAGCAAAGACCACGACATATTTTCATAACTTAACTGAACATGACCCAATACCATGTTCTTGGGAAAAAGCCCTGTTTTGGAGGCCTGAGGTGTAGGACAAGCTGCTGCAGTTGCTGCTATCACGTGGGTTCTTCTGGGCTTCTCAGTCAGAAGCAGTAGCAGCTCCGAGATCTGGTCATACCCTGGTGATTTAAGAGTTTGCTACACAAACACTTCTTGCCCGTCTCTTTCAAGCAAAAAGAAGAARACTTGTCAACAGGTGACAGTTTTAGACCACATACAATTAAAGATTAAAGCATAACTTGTGGAAASACTTATTTTGCTGAGTATCCTCCTGTGTAGCTTAGAAAAGTGATCTTAGAAAGTGATCGAATGTTGAAATCTTACATGCATGCTTCCAGAAACAGTCATGGTTTTAGTCAGATCTTGTTTATATTGGTTTAAAATATAAATTAGGCTTTCTCAACACAAATCTTTTGATGCAAGATTGTAAATGCTCTGTTAAAAAAAAAAAAAAAAAAAAAAAAAAACTTAGGCTAGTGTAAAGTATAACCACATCCAACTATGTGCTCTATGTTTCATTTTGAACTAAATTCTTCTCATCCTTATTTCTTCACCATTATCTCTGGAGCTCAGTCATTTAAATAATTTGTACTTTGCTAAAACTTCTCATAAAATTTACTAATTGCTTTCTAAATAGCTAATTAACAAATAAGCAAYATGAACAGTGTTTTCTATGTAACGAAACAGGCTCACAAATTAAGCGACCTGAGATCTATTGCTAAGCTAGATCACAGACTTCCTAATTTTGAATCCTGTGTTTTAGGACTGCAGCTATTTCATCCCTATCTATCTCCTCTCTTTGATGCATTCAGTACAAGATGAAAGCATATCTATGCAGTTAGGCTCTAATGGAAGGGAGGAAAAAAAAAAAAAAAAAAAAAAACCCTACCTTGTCATATTAGCATACTCTCATGTCATATTTTCTTCATAATTCGCTACGAAAATCTACTCAGTATGATCACAATTCCATATATTTGTCAATTTTAAAAAAATGCATTTTTGCAGAAACTAATAGACGGCTTTTGACAATGCAAGACTGGCTTCAGCATTCTCTTCCCGACCCCAACTGCCATGACATCTTGCAGAATCAAATCATCTTAGAAAACTGGACAATTGCTGTACAACAGAGTACACAGCCCTCTGTTGCTGATGACAAGAGTTTGTATTACCATGACATCGCTTCACAATGTTGAAGAACGACACATCAGGTCATACCTTCTAATTCTCATACTGGAAATAAGAAGGAAAACTGCATTGTTAATAATGTAAATAGCACAAAGAAGTCTATGTTACTGCTTGCAGCATCAAAAAACACAAGCAAAGCATTAAACCGCTTAAAATGCATAGATTAGGAAAATTAAGTACAGCTGCTAATGCTGGTATTATCAGACAATTTTCTTTAAGGCCACAGAAAGCTACAAACTAGAAGTTAAACTCAACTTTAACCTGCATGTCTAATTCTTTTATTTTCTACTATCCTTACCCATTTCTCTGCTCACTAATGTGGACCGACAGCCAAGCAGGAAAACATACRTCTTTCAAGCAAAGCTGGTTCACAGTGTTCCATCATCTGTGCTTTCCTGTTACAAAGGTAGGTAAATGCCTTGGATATCAAGATCAAAATATAACTTATTTTCTAGTAAGAGAGGTAAACTTAGACTTAACATTCAGGATCAAGTATCAGTGTTTTTCCTGGCATAATCATATCTGCTGAAACAAACTAGGAAGCTACAGCCACAGTAAGGATGCCTTTACAAGTGATAAAAAGCCATATCCATTTAGTAAGTCCCATAAATAATTTTATACGATACTCTTGTTGCAGCCTACTAATTAATATTCTTACCAAGTTAAGTGGAATGGCTCACATATTTAAGCCTGCATACCAGTATCTTTAAAGCACATCCAGCTTTTATAATATTTATCATTTAAAATCTTTTAACTTATTTTTATGCTTACCATTTTACAGCATGGTCAACTTCTGAAAAGGATGACTTTTTTTTTTTGACATATATTACATTTTTTCGTGTTGAAAGAATCAATGGTAATTTGGCAAAAGAGATTATCTCAAGTTTTCCAACAGATGTCCTGACTACAAGGGAAAATAGATTAAAAACAATTGATTTTATTAGAATATACTTGCCAATGTTTTAATAATGTGTCTAGCAGTTAAGGCAAGATATGGTCAGCTCACAGAGAACAGCCTTTGGAAATGCAGATTCACTTGTGTGTGAAACACAAAGGACAACATAGACAGTCTTAAAGGAGGTTTAAGAGACAACTGGCTGTGGGCACTATCCCTGCAAAATACATTTGTATACCTTTCATACAAGTCCAAGAAATGGAAAAACATAAAAAGCTATTGCCCATGTCCTGTGAGAAATGAAATTCACTGGACCAGGTATCACAACTTCCTTAAAATAATACAGCCCTTCATCACTTCTGCATTCCGATCTTTGTCATGACTTTCAAGTCATAAACTGCATGAAGTCAACTGTTAATGCCACTATTGCTTTTCTGCATTTAAAGGTGCTCAAAACAGTAATCTATCACATATTGTTCATAATTTCACCACAGGTAATGCACTTAATTCAGTTCATCCCCTATGTGTTTGGAAGTTTGGTGAGCAACACAAAGTTTGGAAGCAATTTATTAGTAAGCCAATATGCTCTACAGCTTGGCATCTGAAAATAATTTCTAAATGGTAATATATCCACAGCTCCAAGTTTTCAGCATACAATGAAAATTAATGACATATCATAATCTTTTATTCACACTAGCATCAAAAATGAACTGGGTGTTTTGAGTATTGGTTACCATGTCTTCATTTCATTGGGCAACTGACAGTACAAAATATAAAGCTGTTTTGTTTTTTTTTTTAAAAAAATGGCATGTGACAGGTTACAAAGTAGAGCGTAATACAATAGATATTTATTACCAATAAAAAAAACACCACCACCACCCCAATTTTAATAGGCTTTCACCAAAAGAGACAGTATCAAGGGGGGAGGGGGGAAATCACAGCAGGCTTGGTAGATATTTCTTACTGTTTCTAAATGGATACTGAGGATACAGCTACTACCTATAAAACTTTAATGCCTGCAGTAATTCTAAAGACATTAAACTTTGTTTGCTGTTTTAATCATTTTGTCAAGAAATGTACACCAGGGTATAATTTCCCCTTGATGCTAGTATGCAATTAGTATTAGTACTAATGGAAGCTATACKTGTAAATGGAGAAGAATATGTACTCCTGCAATCCTTAACAGTCATATATGAAGCAACTTGAGCTAAAAGTAATGGATTTTATATAGAACAAATCTGCACAACTTAGACATTGCTTTCCTCTGCCTGATAAAACAAATAACTAGGAGATCAGTACTGAAAAGAGTCTTARAAGTGCATAGGAACATCAGGAAAAGGGTAATTGTCTCAATGGTGAATTTCAATATAGATTTTTTTTTTGCCTTTATGTTAAGTGTACAATTACAGTAATTGGTTTAATTACATTGCAGGATTTTATACAATGTGAATACGTWAGAAAGGCCACTGTAAACCAAAAAATAAGAGAAGATTCTTTTTGCAGATTAATAGAAATGAGATCGTTTTCCAATTCAATTGTAGGAAAAATCATAAACAATCTTAGTTTTATATAGCAAGACATTTTAAAATATCAATCTTGCTATCATGGAAACTCCCCCCCCCCCAAAGATAAAAATACGTTGTTAAAGGAAGTTCACAACTACATTAGAGGGACATAACCAGAGAATTAAATGTACTGTTAAAATGTTTATGCGGACACATTTACTTACAGTGAGGTCTCTGAAATTTGCATTTGCTAATTTTCTGCTTTGATTCTCTTACCCTTCATGTTTGATATATTTGTGAGCTATTCATACTGCAAGTTTCATTTTGCCTTCAGTGAGTTTTAGATCAGCCTTAAGGCTTAGGTTGCTCTTGTCCTCAGTAAAAGGTAGACTTCATTATCAGCATGTTTTCTATGATATATGTATATAAAACCATATATACAGTATATATTCATATATGTATCATCAAGATGTTTCATCTGATTCCAATACACAATGGGAATTTTTGTTCCCACATTCACTCTAAAAACCAGCAGTGATGGAGTTTCAGAGTTGAAAGTTCATAGAGGAGAAAGCAAGGCAAGTGAGACAAGGGAATCTGCCATTTTTATTTCCACAAAATATTTTCAAGAGGCATTTCTAAGACTTCTGGTCCTTCGTCAAACATTTCATGTACTTACACAGTTTTCAAAGRCTTGACTATTTAGCTGTAGCATGAACTAGAAATGTATCACTTGCATTAGTTTCTATGGGACTAAAATTTATTTGGTGTATTCTTCAGTGCCACTTGCCATGCTAACCATTCTCCCTACAAAGAAAGCAAGCACTGATGTTTTTTAAAGATTAAACTAACAAATTACATTGTAAAATGTTGCATCGCAGGCAAAGTACTGTCCTTTATCTCCCACTGGTACAGAATGTTAATATAGCTGCATAAAACTTATTCTAGTACAATTTTTAAGCTCTACTTAAAGTGAAAAAAGGAGTATTTTATCATTGATGTGACAGTATCTCCAATTCTGGGTACTGATAGATCCCCGAAGTGCAACTGAAATATAAAATTGCCATAATGAAGGGCATGTATACAGGGGAAGCAGAAYTGTACTATTTCCACATAATCACTTAGCCAGATACATGCCTAAATATTTCTCATTTCTCAGTTCATTTTCTTTTAAGTTGTGCAATGGAGCTAGTTTCTCTCTGGTATTAMAAACAGGCTGGAATAACATGCTTGCTGATCTAATTCAAAATATTAATGACTAATACCTGCATTCTTGGTTACTCGCATCAGAGATTGTCACTATAATAGTTGCTTTCTAACTTGGGTTAGTARTATTTCTCCTCTGCTGGAATCTCTCACCTGAAGCTGAAATGTATTTCCTCAGACTGAATCTCCATAAACTGYGATAATGTTCCGAGACAAGACAGTGATGTTTGAAGCACTAATCCTAATTCTATAGTAACTGAAAAGAAGTGGTTTGCTTAGCTATGGTCAGGCATAAGGAACTATTTGCAACATAAATGAAAACAGCTGCATATAGTTCTCCACTGAACCATTTATAGAAAATTTAATAKAGAAATGAAGCTGAATTTAGAGCTATCATTGCACAAACAAATGAACACCAACAGATAAGAAAGAAAAGTCACTGGCTACACACTGGTTTCTATGTTGTAGGCACACCACAGAATCTAAATCAGTGACCCCCTTCATTGCAAAACAGACAAATAGATTAATGTATATTGCAAAGGACTGAAGAGTAGATCAATGAGGTTACTGATTCAGATCATGAACTTTATCTCAATATACTGCATTTAACTTTTAAATAAGGTTTAGGAGAACTTGTAACATTTTGCTCATTGACACAGCTATATTTTATTAAGGGCAAAAATGGGTTAGTCTATAAAAATTAAATTATATTCCTTTGACTGTATCCAGTCAAGAGGAAAAAACTCTAATTATAAAATTGTACTGTCAAATAAATTCACATCTTTCACATTCCAGGTTAAAAAAAAATTCAAACTCAAGTCTATTATAAATTAAAATCAATATTTGAAACACTTCAGCTTTCAGTGATAARCAACAACCCAAAGAACCAAGTTACGAAATGTACTGTAGAAGCAGAATTTTTCAATAAAATTTGTGAGATTAAGGCATTTATCTTACACACATTTAAATATCAATTAGGAAAAAAAACAATAAAGGATGATGAACTGAATTGTCTATGTTTTACAACCTACACCCTCTAAAATTGACTGAGGGCAGGAAACCAAACCTGCAATGTAAATTTCACTCAATTTGAAATAGTTAAGTTAAAAATTTAAATTTATTCTCTAGCTGGAACTTACAACCTCTCATCTTCAAATGATTAAGAATTGCATTTACAGAATTAAATTAAATAAAATAGAACTGTAGTACCTGCTATGCACAGCAAGGCAGTTATCTCCTAAAGGGAAAAATCCAAGTATCAGCCCAGAGCCAACACAAAAGTTGCATGTCAAAAAAAAAAAAGAAAAAAAAAAACTTTTAAAAGCTCCTTATTTACTATATTGCAAATCAATTTCTTCATAGGAAGTGACACAGCCCCGTATGTCTCAAATCTATCAGAATGGCTCCAATCAGAATTTTCAATGCRTCATGGTCACATTGGCCAGTCTGCAATCTTGTTTGCTATTCTGAGAAATTATGCCTGACTAAACCCATGGTCATACACTTACAGGCATCTATGTGCACATGTGCATACATGCTTATGCAGAAGAGTTGCACTTCTTTAATCTATCAGYGGTTTAATTGACTGAAAACACTAACAGTCACCTGAAGGGAAGATTATAGATATGTTGCYGAAAGCCAGAGGCAGTTTGAGTTGTATTGAAATAAAAATGTGAAGGCATCAGGGAAGTGGTTAAAAAAAAAAAAGAAAAAGTCAATAGTTCTCACTTTATTCTTAACACTTTTTTTTAATAGAGACATATTTGTCTACATACCAGTTTGATAGTGCTTCAAACAATCACATCATCCTTTCCAAACTATTAAAAACACTGTAGAAGGTTTGGTGTGCAGGTGGCAAAGCCCTCTTACACTTGCCTTCAAACGGTCGTTTAGAAGCACTCAGAATTTTTGAAGTACCTTACAAGCCGTAACTRTCTAACATCACCTCTACCTTCTTGAACTTGAAATAAAATATTCAAATAATATATATCTCAAAGGAGAGCTGATCTTCCCTTAAACACATATCTTTCTCTCCACACTGGAGAGCTTCTAAATATTTTACAGAAAAAGCATTGTCAGCCTAGATAACACCATACATAATGAGGCAAATTGCCTGCAGTTCAGCTATTGTTGATATAGGTACTTAACAAAAATTGTTACAATTTTTCTATGATTTGCAGTACAGTGATCTGTAGTACCAGCAAAAGTGGAACTAGATGATTGATTAGCAACTTGAAAAATACTTATGAATGGCTTTTTAACACACACACACACACAATGTTACAGTTCAAGTCCCATGGCTGCCCACATTTCCTACCAACAGAGGAAATCCGCTCTGCAAATTTCCAATTAGCACTGGCACAGGTTGCCCAGAGAGGTTGGGGAGTCTCCTTCTCTGGAGATCTTCAAAACCAGCCTGGATGCAACCCTGTCTAACATGCTCTAGGTGACCCTGCTGAGCAGGGAGGTTGGACTAGATGATCTCCAGAGGTCCCTTCCAACCTTAACCATCCTGCTGTTACTGAATGACTGAGTAAAAAAAGACAGGCTACAGCTTAATTTATATAAATATTGTAATAGTTCTATACATCTGCAAATTTAATGATCTAAAGCACTGCCCTCATTTGCAAGTTGCTCTGTAACAGGGAGCAGTTTCATAGAATTGCAGAATCAGTAAGGTTGGAAGGGACCTCTGGAGATCATCTAGTCCAACCAGTTCCCCCCTTAAATCAGAGTTCTCAAGTTCAAAATTCCTGTCTTTTGCTCCTTAACTCTACCACTTGTTATAGAGGTCACATCTAAACTGAGGTATACCACTGAYTTACTATCTTACCCCTTTTTATGTCTAAAAACATCTTAAGGGCTATCTGCAGTAAGAGCAGGAAGCTAAATGAATTAGAAGTCACAGAACCATTTCCTTGTTATGTCACCCAGCCCAGAAATTTCTAATAAAGTTGCAGTCTTCTAATTCACTTGGATGGCTATAGAACAACTTGGCATTTGAGAGGATTGTCTTGGGTTTTAGAACACCAAATGCCTTCCATTGTTATGATGAGTTAAAAAAAAAACCCAAAAACAAACAAAAAACCACAGCTCAAAAAAAAAGAACAGAGAAGCAGAACCAGTTTGCTTTCTCTTGAAGACAATGATCTCCGGATATGCTAACTTTAATTAATTACAGTAAAGGAAAAGCCCCTTCAGACTTAGAAAAATAATACAGCCAACTATGCTCTCTGAACTCAAAAAAAAAAAAAAAAAAAAAAAAAAAAAAAAAAAAAAAAAAATAAAAAAAAAAAAAAAAAAAAAAAAAAAAAGAAGAAGAAAAAAGAAAAAGTTCTTTATAAGTTCTTTATAGCCCTCTCTCCCTTGATGATGTTTTCTTTTATGGATGAAAGCATAGATGACTAGACTTCCCTTAAGATGAACCTTTAGCGCATGTGAATTGCTAGAGTAAACAACAGAAAGGAGAGAATTACTAATTTAATGCTCTTTCCTTCCATCCCCTGGGGGAAAAGCCCATGTAATTAACTGTAATGAGATTAAACTAACTTGTTATTAATTTCCCAGCGCTGGGAGACTAAATCTGAGACCCATAAGACTGTGTATTAACAACTTTAACTTTATCAACATTTGGGTTGGATACTTCATTTTTTAAACCAGTTTTTAAAGGGAAATGATTAACTTTTTTTATTGAGTTGCAAAGTTGCCCAGAACTTTGAGAAATCGAATTGAAAGTTCCTTTCAGTGGGACTACGCTGACATACCTTCCTAGTTGGAGACTGACCACACAGAGCCAAAGGCAACAATATGTTATCTGAAACAAGTTAACAAGAGTATAATTATTTAACTTCTTTCTTACCAAAACTTTTTTCCATTACTTCTTTCTGACACATATCTTGAACGTTGACGGTACAATTCACAATGAACTCCGGTGCCGAGCAGTCATTATTGAGCTGGAACTCTTCACATTGGTAGCACTGTATTTGCAGACCAGAGCCTGGAACAGACAGAGCTTTGCTCAGAATAACAGCGAAGATGTTCTTGCAGAATCAACACGTGCCAAAAAAGCTGCTTATCTTTTCCACTTCTCATTTTTGCTGGTCCTAAATATTTAGTAGCTCAGCGAAAGAACGGATTTGGGGGGGGCGGAGGGAAGGGAAAGAGCGTGGCTACCTGAGGCCACTCGGTCGAGGCCATACCCCGGGCATCGAGCCCCGCTGCCAGGCGGCGGCTCCGGCGCTCAGCG
>NW_028186834.1:2680134-2795217 GCF_003343005.1 Rhea americana | reverse complement strand
CGAGGCGGTGGCGGCCGTTAGGCGGCGGGGGCGGGGCAGGCTGAGCCGTTGGCAGCCGTTAACTGCGGGAGGCGTTAGCGGCGGGAGCCGTGAGGAGCTCGGCGTCGCCGTCAGTGAGGCGCGGCAAGCAGGTGGCGCCTGTCAGGGCCGAGGAGGCGGGAGTGGCCGGGCGGCCGCAGCCAGCGCTGTGGTCCTCTGTGAGGCGGCACTTTCCAGTCTGTTTTAACCCAGCCTGCGAGGGTGACTCGCCTGCTTCGGAAACCCACCTTTTTCCAATACCTTGCCTGCAAATAAAGAATGCGAATTAAGCGTAGGTTGCTACTAAAGTCGCAAATTCATCTATCTGCACATCTTTTGAAACAGATGATTTGAAAGGCAGATAGGTTGCTCATGGTCTTGTATGCATATGGCATCAGATAGCTCATACCCTTCCTCGCCACAATCTCTCTAGGCACTTGTTTGGCAGTACTTACCAGAAACATCTTAATCAACTATTTGTTTAAGTTAGTAAGTTCAAAAGTTCCAGTAAGATTTACTGCAGTGTGCAACAGTAGTCCCATATAAAAAAAAACTCTCTTTAAACACAGATTTTTAAGAAGAGTTTTATTTAAGAAAGATGTTTTGATGGAAATGCCTTAAGTCAAAAAAGACAATGCAAGTTTACGGCAGAAATTACTTTAAAAAGTAACAAATTGCACAAAATATTAACACTGATCATACAATATCATTTCAAAGATTAACAGGCATGTGCTAAGAAACTGTAGAGTCTAGAAATATCCCAAATATATCTAGTTTACAGATTGCTGTACAAAAAGCAGTTATAAATACTTCACAACTAGAAAAAATACACAGAACCTTTGAAATAGACTTTCCCTTACATATAAACAGTCTTTGTAGAAAAACAAACAAACAATACACACCAATCCCCCTGCTCCTAGGTATGTTTGAACTAGTACGGGTTAGCACCAAAATCCTTTTTAAGCATCTTACAAAGAGGAGTTGAGTTTCGATTTTTTTTTAGGGTTTACAGTAAGAAAGACCAAACTGGGGACTACAAAAGTGTAACACCATATGCTACATTCAGAAATTCATATGAAATGATTATGGAAGAGGTGGAAGTAGATAAGCTGTGTTGCAGCCAGAATTAAAGGCCAGTTTGTGTAGTTCTCATTCATGTATGAGCAGTGATTTACTTTGACCTGATCTTTCAAACAGTTATGCACATGATTTATGAAGTCAATTCAAATGCATATGTACTAGCGGGATCAGGCCTTCTAACCTGCTCATTTTCTCACTGTGCCAAAAGTCAAAAACCTTTTTAAATAAGACACCTGTTGAGAAATGGTTATAACTAAAATGCATACCTCCCTAGAGAACATACATGAAATTGCACTAAAAATAATCAATAAAACACATTTTGTAAAAGGGAGACCAAGAAAGTTTATTACAGAAAATTTGGCAGGCTCAGGTTTATAGTAACGCAGTGTTTCTACATACAGTTTTAAGACTAGAACAATTATAAATCTTTCTTTTTAAAATCTACTAACTTTTGTTAATATTAACATCAATTCCTTTAAGTTAGTAATCTGCCATTACAGGAGCATAGCACCAATTTAAAATTTATTGCTGTCATTTATCCCTACAAATATATTTTTCCAAAATATTTACATCTATACAAATATTCGTAAAAGTGCAAAATTAAGACATTTTTGTGGAACAGCTTGTTCTGTTCAATTTTCAGTCTCATGCATTATGATGAATGCAATCTTGCCTTTCTTATTGCTGTGTCATGACAAAAAAAAAAAAAAAAAAAAAAGAAAAAGAAAAAGAAAAAAAAAGGAATACCCTGCTGTGAATACAAGGATTTAGAGTGAGAATTTTCAACAACTGTCTCTTCTCCCCCCCTCTTCACTTTCCACTTTCTTTCAGCTTCTTAAGTGCTCCATTCACAGCCCACTGGAAGGTGTCTTTATACATCATTAGAGCCTTGGCTGGCACAAGAGGAGAAGCTATCATATAAAGAATCACTCAAGGATTCTAAATTGTCTACATCGTGCCTATCTGAGTTATTTAAGGAAGCCTCTTCTTTCTTTCCATTTTCTTCCTTTCGTCCTTCAACCTTGTTCAGACAGTTCTTCTCTTTTTCTAATAAAAGCACGTTATTGCTGTTAAATTTATTGAGAGACTCCAGGGAAATTTCAGATAATCTATTCTGAGAATCTTCTGTTTCTTCAGTTTGCTTCGATATCTGAAATAAGGGAGGAAAATATTAGAAACATATTTCTTACAAAAAAGTTACCTACTATATATTGTTAATTACTGTCTTTCAAAGTTCACAGGGTTCAAGGAAATAGACTGTTAGATGCTTCAACCTCTGTTATAATTAAATGGAATAATAATGTCCCTTTTAAGGCAAAACATATTTTTAATGATTCTGCTGAGACAAATAAGACCCCATTTGCAAAACCATTAAAGCCATCAACATTTTAAGTAGCAGATCCTGGAATCTGTATGTGCAACCTATCTTCAGCAGCTTCACAGTAATTTACATCTTCTCCTTTAGGAAATACTTTTTTGGGTATGTTTAAATGGGTCTATCAATAGGGTTTGCAGTCTGCCCCCACCCCCCCCAAAAAAGGTGCAATGGACATGTTCAGAGGACAAAGCATCATTTTCCATAAGTTACAGATACAAGTGAAACTTGCTAGAACATAACCTCACATTTTGCATGTGTAAGCCTATTGATTTCCATGAACCCAAACCCTCTCTATTAGAAAAGAAAGCAACAAGACAGGAAATTACACTGGACTGGTCTGATCCACATAGGCCAGAATCAATCAGATACTGGCGAGATTTACTTTAGGAAGTGGTGTAATTCTGTTGGAACACTGGACAATGTATTAACACATTATATTAAAAACGCACAGTAGGATTATACAAGAGTAATTTTATCCCTTTGTTAGCTATTGGTCTTTTCAATCAAAGATCTGACCAAGGTGTAGTTGCTTAGGGAGAAGTTCAATAAAAACAACCAGCCTTTCATATATACTAAAGAAAAAAAAAAGTGTAACTTCTGTTACAGATAATACTATCACAGAAATGTGAGATAACATTCAGCATTTTATAGGACTCTCAGGGAAGATGCAGGACTTTCAAAATACACTATCAGAGTACAAGCCATTCCTTATTTTTGTTACTACTATTAGGTAGCAAGGACTGAATTAGTAAATTACTGTCAATCTATTAAGTTACTATCTTGGTTTAGATAGAAAATGAAATGTTTTTTAAAGCTCACTAAAGATACAGCATGACCAGACTGACGATGTGAGTCATTAAATATACGGCTGTAAAACGTTATTAAAAATTGTGGAAAAATTCAAGTTTCCAAGAAGTCAAATTTTGTGCCTGCTGTCCTGCTAATCCTTGGAAATCTTGGTCAAGAGGAAGACATATTATTACATACCATAATGGCTTGTTTTTATGGCTAGTTAGATAAAAATGGAAATGCCTATCTAATGATTGTTTATGTTGTCGTCTTGTCATATTTAATAAGCTAACAGTGTCTGGTTTAGGCTAGTACTTGCATCAAACATTTCAGATAAACTTAAGTGAAGCAGTAAGAGATGTTAGCCTTAGTAAATCGAACTCTTCTGTTTGACTCATTACTTAATGTACCATCCAAAACAGTTCCAGAGGATGTTACRTTAGATGCTGATTTTAGATGAGAGTTAAAACTAAGCTCTTTAATATCTGAATAACAGTATTTTCTGAAGTAAAGAAACAAAACTCTTGGTAATAGGGACAAGTATGTGTTTAGGACACTTGAATAGAAATTCTCTACAATTTCAGCTTTAACAGTTCTTTTCGCCCTCATTTAACATATGATATATTATTACTGAAACAGAACTGTTGCTTCACTTCTGTGCAGGCCAGATGAGAAAATTCTCAGACATAGCATCAATAAAATACATACTAGCATTTTTTAACCCTTCGGAATACTAAACCTAAAATACTCTATCCTACGAATGACTAAATGATTTTTCTTTGTAAATGTTTTTCCCACTTCACAGCTTTTTTTTTTTTTGGATAAATTGAATTTGTCTGCCTAGCACAGACTTGGGACTGCAAGAAGTCGATACAGATGTTAGTAAAGTCTGAGATAAAACTCTTACTGATTCAAATGGAGGCCAATTTCAACTCTGGTACAAAAAGCCAGGGAGACCTGTGGTGTTTCCTGCATAGAGCATTCCAGGTGAAGTATGAAAATAAGAGTAGAACCTCTGGCTGGCTGAAGGATAGATTTACATCACAAGATAGACTGGCATGAACTCACCAGTATACTCTACATGTATGTAGTATCAGCAGTTTATTGTATCTGCAATCTGGACTAAAATCCTATTTTAATCACATTCTAGTTTGTCATTTAATATAGGACTAACAGGTAATAAAATATACTAGAACAACTGCAGGGAGCAAAACTATTCATTAAAAATGTTAATTAAAGCCATTGAACCACGGGAAGTGAAGCCCATCAGCAAAACCCACTGGCAAAAGATAATACAGAGTAGTGAATGGTATGATAAACAATCATAAGTTTGATGCATGTGACTGTTACTAGGATATAACACCAACTATTTTGCATCCAGAATCAAAGGAAAAAGTAATATCAGAAGTTGGTGTAGCAATGTTTACTATTAAAATAGAGACAATATTTGTATTCAGAAATAAGTTATGGATATTTTAGAACACACAGTTACCCTTGTTAGATACGTCTTAATGCCCACAAAAATCATTTTGTCAAAGCTATTCTATCTTTTCTTTTTTTTTAAACCATTACTGTAATAGTATGCAAGACAAATGTATCATGTAATAATGCTCATCTGATCTGGCAACTAATACCTTGTTTTTTTCACGCAATATTGGTATAATCAGCTATCTGGTTATGACATATGGTTTCATACATAGTATTATTCCAGCAGCTAGGGCCAAATATTGTTAATTTTATAATCAGAGACCTGGGTCATTTAGACTGGATTTTGAGTAGAAAATATTAATATGTTAGAAATGTATTAAGATATCAGGCATGTTCAATAAGAATGATCTTTTCTYGCAATTTCATTAGCAGTACAGCTGCACTTAAATAATCTGTTAAATTACACCATATTTGGAATAAAAGATCACATAATGCTACTTGTAAATAGAAAGTCCTTGAAACATGGAAGTAAACTCATTCACATCCTGAACCCCAAAAGCAAAAATAAATTTTAAGCATAAATATTAGTATGAGAAGCTCCATAATCAACAAATCATTCTGTTTTCCAGAGTAACAAAACAAGGTACATTCCTAGAGGTGAAAGGCCATTGATAATATTTTTAAACTTGGCATCTCAGAAAGTTACCTCCTGTTCTTTAATGATCTTTTCTCTAGTTAGTAAAGATAAAATTTGGAAAAATTTACCAATGAGTATTTAGATCCATCCTTATTTAGGTTTCTTAGTTTTCGTGACAGTCACAACAGCTGTTGCATGCATAAGAAGATAAAAACAAAGCAACTATTTTTAGAATTTGTTGATAACTTGTATAAGTAGGTGGTTAAATTCTACMTTTAGTTTTATTCATTTTCATCTGTTACTGACTTCATAAACAGAGACACAGAGGTAACAAAGAACAGAGGTTAGGCCAGAGATGTTAGTTTGGTGYATTTTAAAGTAATTAGTTTGCTAATGCATTTTAGTGTCGCACTAATGTGAATGAGTGGCTTTTCCTGYGGATAGGAACATTTGGCAGCAGGTAGATGCATATTGTATCCTAGAGAACTGGGTGAGATTTGGTATTAGSCTGCGGAACACCTAACCTCTAGGTCACTGCTTCCAATCAAGTCTTTTCCATGTTAGTAGTGACCAAAAGCCCATTACTCTCAGGAGCTTTTCTGACTGATGGTTGTGTAAGTCTCGTCAGTGGCTAGACTTTCTGCATAATGAACAGGTCATCTTACCCCCCAATGAAATGAAAAGCACTCAGTGATTGTGTTCAGTGTTGCTGGAAGAGCTAAGATGGGAAGAACAGTATGTTACTGCTCTCAGACGTGATTCTTCTGAGAAACAATACTTAAAGCCAGTTCAGCCTGAAGATGTTGACTTTGCTGCTGACTAGTCTGCACTTGCTCTGTGAATAACTAACCAGGCTGTCTGTTGCATTAAGGGTGGTCACTTACTTGTCTTTGCAACTACTGGCTTCATGGCGAAGATAAAAGGATACCGTCACTGACCTTGGCATAAACCAAAATCAGCTCTGGGCAGAGAGGAGATGTGACTTTCACAGTGCCTTTGTAGAACCATTGGGCCATCATCCTAGAGCAGATCAGTTTATAGCTTATTTTACTTAACTATATTTTCCATATAGCAAATCCGTAAGCTAACTGTGCTCTGAACA
The DNA here is from genome assembly GCF_003343005.1 of Rhea americana. Lineage (NCBI taxonomy): Eukaryota > Metazoa > Chordata > Aves > Rheiformes > Rheidae > Rhea > Rhea americana. The sequence continues at coordinate 2,788,785 of NW_028186834.1, read as the reverse complement.
AGTGTTACTCGTGTATACTACCCCATATTTATAGCCTCTGGGTAGCGGGAGCATTAGTTGTTCTAGTCAGTGTAAGCAGAGCTTCCCACCACTGTGGAGTTTCTTAGCTGGTCAGTATGGGAGGCTTTATACGACCTGAGAGCAGTGACTAGTTGTCAGAAGAGGACAGACTAGCTGACATAATACAGACATTCATTAGGAGTCACATCACATCAAAATAAACTGATGAGTCATGAATTAGAATACTGTTTCCTTGTTGGCATCATCCTAAAGGGAATAACTAAAACCCATTAGTGATATAATAAAATCTGGCATGTCACTTCAAGCACAGCAAATTTGGAAAACAAAGTTAGCCTGCAGTTACACTGTTATATTATAAATAGGTGCTACTTCTACATTTACATCACATTAGATTTTTTTTTTAGCTTTAAAATGAGAGGCTGCATGTGGGTAGAATGCATTTCCTGTGCTGTATGATCACGGACTAGTCACAGTTGTAGCCCTTCTGAATGGCACAAAGACTTTGCAGGTTTTATGAAAAGGAACAGGGAAGGGTGGAGTAGTTATAGGTACAACAGACTCAGAGCTGGCATGCTGAAGGAGTTCAACAGCAAGCCCATTTCWTGTATATGGTAATGTGCAGAAGCTCTGACTGCCTGGAAGCCAGGCTGTGCTTATAGGGCATGCCAGAGCTGAGAATTAGCAATGAACCTTCCTGCAGGATAAATGTATTTTTCAGCTGTCTAAGTTTAGTTAACCAGCAGTTTAAGGGGCTCGGAATCAGTTACACACAAGAATAAAATGAACTTTATTTATGTCTCTGATGCACAGGGCAATTTAGTTTTTAGATTAATACAAAAGCAAAAAGGGCATTGCTTCAAGTGAAGTATAACTGCGAAACATTATTGGGTAAAAACAACTAAATTGCTATGAGAATTAAATATAGATCAACCAAGTCAATACTTAATTGTATAACTCAAGGTCTTTCATTTCAGATCTGATCTCTAATAGGAGGTACACAGTATGCTCACTATTTTGGGGGTTATTGTTTAAAACTTTATTGTGAAGGAAAAACAATTTCTAGATTTTTATCTCTTTTAAAATTCTGTACCATACTTCGCCTGTGCATGTTCAAGGTAATCTTGACCCCACRGAGCTACTGTTTACCAATTTAGATTCAGGCTTTTACTAATTTAGATGTTCTGTAGTCCTGTAACTGCTTTGTATTTATGACACAGTGGGTCTAAGTGGGAAACAGCAGTTGAAGCCATTGCATAGGTTACTCATATGATGTGAAGGACATTCTGAGTATGTTCACAGCTTCTTCTTGTAAAATAGGTGTTTTGAGATACAGAGCAGTATTCTGATCAACAAAATACTGGTGTAATCAGAAATAATTTCCCACTGAATTCAGTGGTGTCACATTAGTGGTTCCCAGATTTTTGTGTTGTATAGACGTGGAAGTGCTCCATTTAGCTTTGAGGCACGCTGTAGTAGCTTTCTTCACACAGCCAGGACAGAACGCAGTGGTAGTCTATCAATAGAAAGTGAACAGTCTCCAGATCTCATTTAAGCAAACTGATGAGAACATTAGGTGGACAAGTGACGCTCCGCAGTGCAAGCAGTGGTACCATCGCATCCAGGAAACTACAAAGGTGCAAGCTGTAACTGCATGACCTCTGCCGTATGGCAGCTGAGCTAAAAATGTAACATTTGAACTTCTTTCGCTTTAAAGCRTAACCTTAAATAATAAATTAAGCCTTGCTCTCCCTTGTATATTGTCAGGAACTTTCATCTATTTTCTGGACTGACAGTACGATAATTTTTGAAATAATGAAWCATTTTTCTTTTTCCTGTTTGAGCAGAATTCCTATGATTATTTTGTTGTAACAGACAATGTCCTCAAAGAAACGCCATCAGATTTTCAAGATAAACAGTAAGTCCCAATTTCTCTTTCCAGAAAAAATTCACTGATATGAAGTATTTGTAAGTTCATTGGTCTGTTCAGCAGTTCATGAGAAAATAGTACAAACACAGGTACATAACATCCATATACGACATCACGGGGAATGTAGCAATGAAAAAAAAAAACAAAACTTGCCAACAGTATTTAGGAATATAACAATCTACAAAAGAAGAGCAGTTTTGATGGTCCTGAATTGTAAGTCAATTACTGTAAAGGAAATAAAGTTTATTAGCATGAATTGTGTATGATTCATAACTGCAGATCTGGACAAAATAGCTACTGCTTAATGAGCAGCTGGCTGAGGAGTTGAGACTTATATTGTCTGTGGCTTGAATCCTTGTGTGGTTTGCAAGATAAAAGATATTTTTAGTGAATTGAGCCTTATGCTTTTAAAAATGACAGTTTTCATAAAAGGATGAGATGACTATGTGCATGCACTTGACTAATGCCAAAAAAAAMCCATCTTCACTATTTAGCACAGCATGATTGCTTTGTTGATATGACAGACTCTGACCAACTCTCTTGAACCTTACCATAATTTAATAAACCAGGAATTTCAAGTCCCAATTTCCAAGTCAGGCAAATCTAACTTTGTACTCTCTGCTCAGTTATGAACTATCACAAGTGTGGGTTGTTTTTTCTTAGTGTCCTGGAATGGCCACTGAGTGCATCCACTATGCCTAGCTTATTAAAACTAAATAAGAAAATATAATTCTAAAAGTGCACTTACATTGGAAAACAGTCACAATGTAATATACAGGTACTCGGTCAAATGTGTTGAGGGGGGTTATTAAGAAGAAAAGCAATTAAACACTGCTACTTTCTCCAGAGGGCAATCAGGGCCTCACACTGTTCACACTGGTGGAATCACCAATTTTGCTTCTCGCAGAGGGACTCTACCGACTAAAAGCAATGCTTACTGCAATCACATGCTCATCACAAACTATTAAGGGAAAAACATCCATGGTGAGAAAGGAGGCCGAAATTCAATTTTTAGAATCTGAGAGGCTGAAAATGAACAAGAAATATATAGGATACACTTTATATTTCAGAGATTTTTTTTTAGCTTTACTCTTGGAGGAAGTTAAGTAACAAAATGGTTCTGATTTTCTAGGATGGGAAAAAATCACAGTAAAAGAAAAATTTGAACTGATAAATAAGGTTGCTGACTTAACCATATAAAGTTCAATACTATTCCTTGACAGAATTGTGTTGAGTGTTATGTTGCCAGTGATAACCTACTGAATGCTAGTGGAAACTATAYATTCCTAAGTAACTTTACTGTTTTGTTCTTCCTCAGATTTTATTTTACATTTAAGTATACTTAGGCTTGCCCTACTGAGGTGTTTTACCTTAATGAAAGCATGGCTGCTTGTTTCAATAAAGTTGGACTTCGTAAAAAGGGGGCTACAATTTTATTATAAATTAGAAGTTTGGATTTTTTTTAATAGGATATTTACTTAGAATTGAATCAAGAAGAGGGAAAAATGCATACTTCAAGAAAGATTTTTGCAATTCAAAAGTGGCTCTTAAAGAGATAAATCCTACTCACATTAGACATTAGCAAGAAAAAAAATCCTCTCAAATCCAGTAAATGCAGGATCGTGCACATACAACGTATAATCTCAGTGACATTTTCAGTAATCAGGGTCATTTTTCTGTATGGCTGAACTACTCTGTGACTCCTGTTCCTGAGTATTAACTGTGTTCTCACTTGTCTTCATCTTCCACCTTTGGCTTTTTTGAACAAGTCTATTTACTTTGGTAATTACAAAGACATTTAGCCTCTCACTCGCTAGTGGTGTCTGAGCTCCTGGCCTGTAATGCCTGTCTGTCAGTCACCCAGCGTACTGATGGAAAATGGAATTGCACTTCAGGACTGTACTGTAAATGGTAATTGGTAGTGTRTAATGACTTTTCACACTAGTAGTCCTCTCTTGGAGTACTGAACTAGATTCTCTTCAGGCTAATACCCAAATGTGAATAGCCAGAGCTGAGCTGATGGGAAAAAGATAGAAGCAGCAGACAGAGAAGGAGCCATTTTAAGCAGCAGCAGCACAAAGCCTTGTGTAGACACAATTCTCCCAGCTATGAAAATCTGCTTGTTGTAGGCACTAAGGTGAACACATTGTCTTCAGGGGCTTCAGCGAGAATCAGTCTCTGCTGGAAGATCTGCACAGGCAGGAAAAGGAGTGTCCCTTCTTAAAGGTTTTAAAGGTGATTCACAGGAGCCATGTAAACAACTGGAGTGAGCTCCACAGCAAACAGTTTTCTCATTTTCACCCTCTGAAGAGACAGCTGGAGACACAGTCTTCCCCGACATATCAGCCCCCRCTGTGGGGCTGCACCCAAATTTGGCTCCTGTGGAGAGCGCCTCCATGTTATTTATACAAGRTGCACAGGTATCACAGTGATACCTCTTGCAGGCTCTCACAAAGCAGAGCTACAGAGGTGAAAATTTTCACATTTGGAAGGAGAATTTACAACGARAATTTCTTCATTCTTGACAAAGTCGGAATTAACAGGCCTACCCCCCCCATCCCCAGCCCAACAAAATCGCTTCTTTTAGGAGCCCAAAATTCTCATTGTCCTTTCCATTMCAGCTTTTAAACAGTTCTCTAAACATCAGGTGTTCTTCCCTCCTAATGAAACTCAACAAAACCCAGCTCTGCCATTTCTTCCCCCCTCCGTGACACACGGCCCCTGGAAGCCACTGAAGAAGCCCACCGGTGCACCCGCTCTCTCAAGAGGGGGATTCAGCCTTCCCCGCTGAGGGATGCGGGGCAGAGCATGCAGCCACGTCACAGGCTGCACTGGCAAGTGCAGGCAAAGAGGCTTCCAGTAAATCTGCAGCAGCCTGAACTATTTGCGTACTGTCTTCTGATCCTGTGCAATGGGACTACAGAAGTTCCTTCGTGATCAGAGAACAGGCATGTACCGTGACTCCAGCTGCCCGCCACCTCTTCAGCTGACATAATGATACGCAGTTTTCAGTACTGATTCAAGCAAAGCATGAATTGCAGCACTGAAACATGTTTAAGTTTGTCCACCATCAAATCATACATAAGAGTACGTTTATTTACATGCATCTATGCAAACTATTCATCTCTGCTGTAGGGCAAAATATTTGGAGGGACAGAAGCACAAAAATCAGAGCAAGAGTTTCAGACAAAGGCTGCAGAACCAAATTAAAGTAAAAGGAGAAATCCTCTCTTGCAATTTTTAGTTTGCTTCATTATACTTAGTCATATCAATAAAGAGCCCATAGTATACATCAGCTAGAAAATAAATGCTAAGAAGGATGTTCCATTTTATGTGGTTTGAATTTGATTAGTGATTAGTCCTGGCGGTTAAACCACATGGGAACAGTAATCAAGGTTTCTCTGCTGCAGTTCTGTAACAACTGCAAAACACTGTTGGCTCATGTCCCATAGTATGATGGGATATTAACCTAAAATCTAATTAATCTATGAATGAATTATGGTTCTAGAAATACACAGTATTATAATCAATTTTAAGTGAGTTCCTAACAGAAGATAAGATGAAGAAAAAGCTGTAAAATTACCGGAGGTTGATAAATTCTGTTTACTATGACTGATGATTTTTAGGGGGGATAATTTTACAATCCATCAAACTTTTGTCAGTTCGAGAATCATGCTGCCAAACGTATGCAGTAAATTAATTTTTAAATTTACATATTTATTAAAAATCTTATTGAAAACAGCAGGAAGTAAGCCCTGTTTGAATAATAAAATAACTTGTTATTCTACTGGAAAGAAAACAAAAAACAAACAACCTTCTATTAAGACCATTTTATAGTAAGGCAGTAATTATAAACTGCTACATGAATTAGTTAACCAGACAATGCATTAAATAGCCAACCAAAAATTAATCAAGAATTTTTTAAAAAAAAGAAACTGCTGGAAAATAATCAAGTAAAAAAAATGCAGTTTAAAAGCTGAGAAATTCATGGCTGATTTTCAGATTTGCTGGAGGACATTTTCCTTAACTCACAGGTCTGTTAGGATGGGAGCCAGATTTCCTGAGAAAGCACAGGGACCTGCAGGTGTCTGTCTACATGGATTCCCCACTAGAGGTGCTGATAAGAAAAGGAGCTTTAGCGATCTATTAGAGCTCTCTGCCACAGGGATGTGCCCAACGCATTGTGCTACTGGCTCAGAAAATCATGTTGCGACTCAAGTCTACGTCTGTTCTCAGAGAACAGAAGTTGGCTGCAAGAATGTGTTAGGCTGCACCCTGGACACYTTCTACTACAAGCCAAACAAGAACCATAGAAACATCTGTAGAAGAAGGGAAAAAGAAGAGGTGACAAAGGAGCAAAGGCATAGTATGTGCTAAGATGCAGCATAACTGGCAAGGAGAGCAAGAACTACTTCCCCWGCATTTATACAAAGAGGGAGGAAAAAGAGTGCCAAAACTAGTGGAACTGGGAAGCCCAGTGGTGTGACCAGGCACTTCAGAGACCAGCTGAGCAGAGTTCCTGGCTGTGTCTRTTTAAAAGACCTCATTTCAGTGTTACCTGTACGTTATACTGCTGCAATGCTTTTCCAATACATCTTTGATGTATTAGTTCCACAGCCTTGATTCCTGTGCAGTCCATATCCCACAGTCATGGCACYGGAGCCAAAAGAGCACCGGAGCCAGGGTTGATATCCTCTTTGTTTTCTTTCCCTGAGTCTTACCTTCGTATTTTTTCAAATTTTGCTTGATCGCTACCACTGCAGGTTCTGCCTGTTCCATACTCTTTAAATGCCTATTTTTTTTTCGAAATTCTGTTTCACATAAACATATAATCCATCAAGCTTGCATCCATCAGAACTGAGAACTGTGCAACTGTAACAATTGTGCTCTCGTGCTCAGCCCTCTCACTTGTCTCATGTTAGAGTGGTGTCAGGGAGCAGGCCTTTCCATTTGATCTATGCAGCTCCTAGTATATGTTTGAATATTAATGTTCGCCTGATACCTGAGAGAATCTGTGTCTTTTGGAGCATCTGACAAAGCTGTCACTTAGTACCAGAAAGCAGCATGCCCGTGTCGGTGGTGACAATACTGAGGATAGAAACAGGCTAAGATTAGATTTAATAATTTAGTTCATGGACTAAAATACATCTTGATGGATAAAAATACAGATTGGAACTAATTTCGTATTTACCAGACAACTCAAGGATACAGTCCTGAGCAGTGACCCATCTAGAGTAAGCCACAAGGAAATAAGAGACAGGACTACAAGAAAGGAATAGGCAATTCATGTCATAAACAAACCCAGACTGTAGATGATATTCTCTTGTCCTAGCTCTAAAGGATGATAAAAGAGAAACATCATTCTGAACAAGCAGAGTAATGCTGGTACTAGGAAAACCACTGCTGGAGATGCTGATGAAGTTCCCACAGCCAGGATATTTATGAGATGTTCAACTTGTCTCCTTATAAAATTCACGAAATAATATGTATTTTGATTACTAAACACATCAAAATTGGTGTGATCTGAAGGAAATTTTAGTTTATTTGTTGTTTCAGTTTTTGTTTGCTTTGTTCTTTAGATACATCTGTTTCAGGTCAAGAGAACCTCTAGACTGCTTAGAGATTCAGCCAGGCCCTGAAAATGCCCCTCAGTTGGATCTGGTAGGAGGCATTAGTGGTTGCAGACCCTTTGTGAGGAACAYTGCCTTGAAAAAAATGGGTGAAAGATGCATGTGCTGGATAGACCCTGGCCTTTCCATCTTTCCCTTCCCTAGATACCAGCAAGGTTCAAGCAAAGCAACTAACTAAAAAGCTGGTTAATGTTTGTGTTGAGTCCATCCAGGTTATAAAAATCCCCCCACGGAATGTAAGACATGATTTTGACAAGGTTGTAGGGCCTTTTCCAGAGAAAGGAAGCAGAGTGAAAATATACTGCGAACCACAATTCTGGGGGTCTGAACCCCTCTATTTGTCTGGGAGAAAATCTTCAGAGGGAATGATCAAATTTGGAACTCAGTGTGAGCAAGCAGCTGCAATCTCCTGTTCCCACTGTAGGTTTCCCTAAAGTGGCAGGATAATGTAGTATTTTATGTATTGATTTTGCTACAATTTGTGCATAAGCACAGAAATGTGTAACTGATGGCTAGCCAGCCACCGGCGTGGATTTGCTGGACGTGTTTTAAAAGATTTATTGGCCTTATCAATACATACATGTTACTGCAGTATTAACACTGTGTAGACACTAGTAATATGGAMCGTTTCTATCCCTAAAGATTATAATATTGTTAATATAACAGGCCACTAGGAGGACTAAAATACAACTGGAATTCATGCATACACACTGTAGAGCTAATATGCACTCATTTTTTTTTTTCAATGATCAAATATGATATAAACAGCAAACTTGAACAAAGATTCAGAATGAAACACAGTTAGGTTTCATAATAAGCTTAGGTTATATTAGCAAACTAATAATTTGAAAAGTTCTGTTGGAGATGAGCAGGCACTGGATGTTCATTAGAATACAAAAAAATCTTTAAAATATTACATTCTTCCATGTTTTAAATCATTCAGGATTCAAATAGTTGTGAGAATTTAAAAACTGTCCCCATGTGCAGACATTGTAATGAGGTCTGTATTGACAGCACACGGCTGAAGTGAGCATAGTTCTGCTCATCCAAAACTCACTGTAGGATGTGGGTATAAATTTGCTTCTGACATTCGGAAGGTGCCTTAGTGAAGGGGCTATGTGTTTGTGGTTAGCATTTGTACTGCAAGATCCTATCCTATGCTTGATGAGAATATTAAGTGATAATGATTATTTGCTCAGCCCTGCTATAGGGCCCTCAAAGATCTCAAAACAAACTGCTAGCAATACTGGATTAAATCCTAAATGTAACTTTATACAAAAATGGGGAATTTAATASTAAGAGAGGCTTAGCTGTTTGGACAGTCAGCAAGAACATTATCCCGGTCTTCACAGTCCTGCACTTTTAACTGCTAAGCTCTTTGTCACGATTTGAATATTTATTTTTTCCTTTGCAGCCAGAAAATTCTCCATGGAGAGACAGAGGCCTGTGTTGTTCTCCTCASTAGAGAGCATCTGAAATGCAGTTCAACACACAGGACCTGGCATCTGAACCAGTACACGTGGCAGTTAATCAACTGCTTTGCACTGACTTCAGTAGACTTTGGATCAGACTCTTAATGCATTAGAGAGATAAATTATTTAACTTACTGAGTTCCCCTAGAAACAAAATATTGAGCTGCAAACAAAGCTAACAAACACCAAATGGGATACCATCTGCTGCAATGAACAGAACATGACCAGTTCCCCCCATGCTTGATATTCTTCCAAAATACAATCTGAAATAGGTTCGTTAAGCTCCCAACTGCCTCACAAAATTGGCTTAGCACAGGTTAGCAAATGCTGATGCCACCAGCAACAGCAGGCCAGACTCTGATATATCAGTTGAATTTGTCTATGATTTTATTTCTATWGGACTGCCCTGAATAAAGGCTCTGRATATCTTTTTGCATGTCTTCTTCAGCTATGGAGAAGTTTCATGGTCTGTATGCTAGGGCTTAGGGACACTGACTAGTTTTTGCTCCTRTGTACATACGGATAACAGTTATTGATATAATGATGTATTCACAAATCCAGATCCTTCTAGCCTTTGGCTGCCAGACTCCATGCCATACATCTCTCCAGGGAACCAAGACACGGAAGCTAAAGAAACCCCATCTCCCACAGGAGTTACTTGCAATCTGGAGTCTGGAGCATTCCCCCCTTGGTATCGCAGTTTTAGGCTGTGGTAGAGAACGAGTGTGTTTCCAAACACTTGCACAGGGACAGAAGGACGTTGCTCAGCTAACTGCAGGGCACGTATCACTAGTGGATGCCATCAACATTAGCTCCCTTTCCACTTAGAAAATATACTAACTGAGCAACCAGGTAGTCTTTACGTAATGGGAGGAAAATATATATGTTTGTCCTGTAGAACAAATCAGGAAGACAAATGCCTTCATACTTAAATTTCCTCAATAGCCAGAGAGTTTGTCTACTATTATCAGCACTACAAGTGATGAAACTGCCATGAGCTAACAGAGCTTCCAAAGACGATTCAGTTTTTATCAGATAAAGAACATCCTACTGCTCTTCACATTACTCAGCTGGTTTAGATGGTGACTGCTGTTCTGCTGCTGCCTCTGTTTTCATCACTGTGCTCCTAATGATGGCACAGTACAGATTCCATTTTTTTTGCCGTCTAATTTATTTACAGAAATGCTGTATTATGAACAAACTCTTTGGTACTACTGCTTGTTTTAGTGGTTATTAGCAACATGAAATGATGTTCAAATAATAATAAAGTCTTTTAAGTCATATAGATGGTATGGTTTTGGCATTTTCTAGTTGTCTACGCTCTAACGATATGGAAAATGCAATAAAGAAATAGGCTTAAAAGTAGGAAGAGTCTTATTATGATATGACATTAACTGTAAGAGTGTAGGAGCAGATTCAACAATACACCATATTTGGCCTTTCTTTCAAGTTATACAAAAATGCTTGCTGAGGTTCCCCTCAYGGAGGTGAAGTGCAAAAGTCGCATRCTACAGATCAAATTCTCCCCCATAAAGGGAGAATATCTAAATCAATTTTTGAACACCTACATAAACATCATGATTTTCACAGGCTTCAGATATGTGAATCTGTCAGAGACATCAGCAAAAGCTGCAAATTTTTAGCACCTTTGAAAACCAGGCAGCTAAAGTGTCCAGACAGGAATTTAGGTACTGCCATTAGGAAATGAAGCTTGAAAACACCRGCCTGTATTTTTCCTGATTAGAGCCTAGGAGTAGGACAGTGCAGGCAGGCTATGCAGGAGAAGGTAAYGCTTGCAGCAGTGCTGATGAACCGTATGCCTTCCGTGTATCCAGTTCCATTCTTCACTTCCAGGCACTGTCTGCAGAGCTCTTGCGTTTCAAGTCCACTTTGTGGACTCTAAGTTACCCAACCTGGTGACTTTGCTGTGGATACAGTGTGTTGGTCAAGTTTAGACACCTCTGTTGTAAGAAATACTGTGCACCGTTATTGCATGGTAAACAATTTTAAAATACTCAGCAATGCAGTTTATTCCTATTTAATTTCTTCATTCCCACCCCCTTCTGACTTTTTCTTCATTTGCCCAAATCCATTTGAGGCCTCGTTTTACAGTATGCTTTACACGTGTTCAGTTTTACAGACAGGATGTGTGCATATGTAACAGGATGTCAGAGAAATCACTGCTAAATGTTTGACTGGCAGTTCTTTAGATAATTCTTCAAATAATCACCTGGGGTTTTATTTACTGAGAATGACATGAGAGTAGTTAAGGGGAATTCTTAAGGCTACAGCGCTTTATCGTATCTAGAAGTTTCAGTGACCTCTATTACCGATCAGGCAAAGAATGGAGTAATCCAGAGGAGAAGGCAGTAATGGGAGCAGAGCTGTTGGGACGTGTCTCAGTGATGGATGGAGGGGAGCTCAGGCTGAGAGGACTCTGATATGTGCCAAGAAAACTCGCTTTAGTCAAAGGTTATTGAAGACATTTAAATTAYATGGCTAAATCTCATAAACTTCCCAAATAATCTGTGTCATTTATTGCTATTAAGTCTGCTAAATCCCATGTTTTTTTCTCCTACCAAATAGAAACGCTGCTTTCCATTAAAATAATACGGATGTAGCATAGGGCCTGGAATTCATGTACCCAGGTCTAAAAATACGGTAAGAAATAAAATGTTTCACTTTGGGACTTACTATAAATTAGTGTTTGGGTTCACAAAAAATATTTAACCAATATTTTTCATCAGGATTTAGACAATCTGGCTGTCATATTGTGTAAGATGCAAAATAACTTTTCATTTAAATAAAAAGTGAATTACTCCGGGATGGAACAAACTAGCTGGTGGAACAAACCATAGCCAACTTCAAGTTAATGTGATTTTTGCAGATATTCAGCATAAACTTTGCTTTCTTTTCTATATGTTGACCAGGATAGTATTTCCTGTGTACTTATATATATTAAAAAAAAGCATGCTCTTAAAAAGAAATCATTTACTAGTACATTTTCAATGTATAGCCACAGTTCCCACTAGCATCAACTGTGTATCTTATTCCTCATGTATTTTGCTGAGAATATAACTCTCATATTAAAAGAACCATCATTTCCTACCCCTCCCTTCATGATGTTTGTGTGTGATGCAAAAATAYATCCCTACTGTAGATGAAGAAGGCTGGAAAAACTATTCACAAAAATACTACTGCATTTTTCATCTCATTTAACTCTGCTAATCAGATGCTCCTCTTGGAGTCAAAATATTTTCCAGTTTCAGAAAACAAAGAGCTATTGAATACCCCTCTGCCCTACTGCTCTTATCTTGATTGAGTCAATCTAGTGTTTATTGTATTCAATTTATTTTTTTATCTTTTTCTTTTATTACTAATATCATTTCCACTATTRCAATTGCATTATCTTACAAGCTCACTAATATTTTTCATTTGTTGCTGTTAATGTGTCCTGAATTCCATTCTGGCCTACAGTATTATTATGATATTCCAATTCAGCACAGAGGGAAATGAAACCCAAAGGTTCATTTCCAAAGATGGAGAACTGAAGAGCGTCTGGTTACAAATGGCAGAAACATTAGTGCACTTTGGGCCATGCTGCAAATCACAGTAGCTCCATCTGTCAAACCTGTGAAAAACAGTTCAGAACATTTTTCACTCAGGRAAATCAGCTAGCAAATGCTACTTTTTTCAGGATGCACTTTTGGTTCTTATTAGACTAAAGGATCTRCCTACTTATGCCTAACAGCCATAGTAGCTATTAAATCCTTACATAATCTCCAGTTATTTAGACAAATAACGGAAGGCAAATTCAGAGCTCAGGGTGGAGCTGCAAGGCACAGTGCAGCGTGATGCAAGGACCTGTGTGAGCAAGCGCACGGTGCTGGGACCAAGAGTAGCGTGGTTCTATCAGCCCTGCTGAGAAACGGCCTGGAGTAACCAGGCCAGGAGGAGCCAGGTTAGTTAATACTGCAGCCACGCGGGCTCTCTGCAGCTCCCTGCATACAGCTCTGCTTTGCTCAGGGCGCTTGTACACTATCAGTCCTGGCCTCTTCCCCTGGGACTCCAGCAAATGAGCTGCAAGACTTTCTGTGACACCTGGCCAGTAYGCAAGGTGCTTAGTGAACTGAAAGGCCAAGGTTCTCTGCCTAATTTTAAAATATTTGCCGAGAGAATACAGTGATCAAGTTTTTCCACTCCCAAAGGGTGMAGTTCTTCAGACCTTACAGGGGAATCTCACAAATCTTTACAAAGGGGTTATATGCAGCCAAGACAGCACCCAAGCTGCAGTTCCGGGACAGCTTGGCGTGCTGCCTTAATTCACATRAGCCCACACATCTGCAGCTGGCAAAACACACAGGCACGCTTCATTCAGCGCCGTGAGTAATCTGGGGACTTAGCGTGACGTGACACTCGCCATGGGCACCAGCACTGCTCCTACATGCTACGGATACTTCTTCAAGTCCTTAACTTTCCTGCTGTAGCTACAGCTTCTCACTTCCTCCGCCTCTTCCCTCCAACTCGCATCCAAACCATTCGCTTGCTAGCCTTGCAGGACTGCTTCACACCATGTGTTTTAAATGCCACACAGCCTGCTGTACTATGCCAAACTCTTCACATCCCTCACCAATATCCAAATACTCTTTTAAAATCCTGTGAAAAAAGACATTTGAGTCAAAATGTTGCCACCTACCCATTCCCATAAATACATCAAACAAATATAAAACAGAGAGAACCTTTACAGTAGCTGGAGGGCTGGCCAAAAGGGGATTTGGTGGCATCGTCCTAAAATTAAAGTACTTCAGTGTTAGAGCTGTATCCGTAGAAGACTAAAACTTTAAGTTTTTCTAAGGCATGTTTTTCCTATGAAGACCCCTAGTAAAATATTTCAAACTTTTTTTTTTAATTACTTAACTCTGTCTTACAATTAGCATTTTGGCTTGTCAGAACCTTTTAAAAGCTTAATGAAGTTACGGCAAGTGTTGTCGTCTTTGTTGCTGGACTACTCTCCATTTAATGTTTTTTTTCCTAAACTCTCAGCAGTGTAAGAAACCTCAGTTGCTTCACCTAGAAGGGACAGGGAGAGAAATGAGTCTCTCCACAGCTGCAGCTTTTTATTGTGCCRAGCTAGTACCTCAGGCTAACTGTAGGAATGTTCTTCCGCGCTATACAACATTTCTTTTAAATGATACATGTCAAGTGAGAATTTGGTCCCAGGAGACTGCCTGGCACTCTTCAAATTGCTTAGTTTGTGATCTCTTCACTTCACTTTTTGGAGGCAACTTTGATGGCAAGATACTAGAAAAAAATAAGGTCTGATTAGGAATGTAAGACTGTAGCAGATCTCGGAACAGGAACTTACCTTATGGAGAGGGAAAAAAGCATGTAGAGACATGGGATTTGTTGTTATCTGGAGACATTCTAGCCTATTCCTAATTTAATATTTCTGCACACTCACTTGAATTAGACTTGAGGCTAGAAAATACATTTTTAATTCTGTAATAGTCCCATGGGTGGTATGGGAAAATCTGTTTTCTTATCAGATCATGCTCCTGTGGTTTTTGTCACTTAAGTTGTCAAATACTCCTATGAGATCCCCCGACAATAGATCTTACATCAACTTGGGTAATTACTCAGACAGGCTTTGCTTTGACGGGACAAGCCTTGCATCATTCATCTGAGGATCAGAAACCTTTGATTAAATAGAAAGGAAGCCTCAGACCCCCAAGCCCATCTGTGGGTAAATGCTATTAAGACAACTGAAAAAAATGGAAGCATACGTAGCTTAAAGACCCCCATATATATGACGTTTTCAGGGGGTCTCTGGTGCGGGCAGTTGGCTACTTCAGCAGTGCAGCCCAGCAGCAGCTCCTGAGAGCGCAGCCCGCGACGTCCCCGTGGTGGCACGGCCAGACGCCAGCTTGCCRGGGCAGCGCCGGCGCCGGGGAGCTCAGCAGCCGAGCTCTCGCTGTGCCACGTCAGGGCTGGCGCGACAAGAGCCCACCCAGGCCCGAGCAGCAAGTCTGCACGGCTCCGCRCTGCAGCGCACAGTGCTCCCGACCTGGCTCAGCCTTTGAGCCCATTTGAGCCCTGCGCTCAGAATCGTGCTGCTTTTCTTTGGGCGAAGTAGTTTATTCTGCTTTCAGAAGGGAGACGCTGAGCCCTAAACAGGCACACRAGTGTATTGCGCGGTTTGCTTCGCCTCCGTAAAGCTGCCCTTCTCAAAGCTGCTCTTGGATCTTCCATACCACCCTGAGCTAATGTGATCTCTCTATTTTGCATATCAAATAAACGTCATTCTCACTGACAGGGAGCATGAAAGGATATCTGATCCTGACTGAACTAGAATCTGTGTTTCTAGGTATGCCTCACCTGATGATTACATTAATAAACCATCTCCCTAAACCTATGCGATGATTTTATCCACCAATTCCTAACATGAAAGAAGAGTATCTTAAAACACCACAGCTGGGTGAATGACCACAGACTTATTCCCTGTCTACAAACTGCACCATGGCAGCACCTTTCTCAACCTCTTCATCTCATCAGCTCTAGGAAAGAACACAGAACTGATTCCCTCCTCACCCGATCACCTTCCTCAGTCCTATGTCTGGCAAGGCAAATAGCAAGCAGGAGCTGAGGTTTCTGTGTTGGATACCTAGGACCTGAATTATACAATCAGTGCACAGAGATCCATAATCAGCTAATTACTGAATTTGATCCAGTCCATCTAAATGCTTTCTCTTACTGACAAGGTATCTATCCCCTTACCTTCTATTCGTTTCTAGCACAATAATTTGTAAAAGTTGCTTCAAATTCCACATTTGCAAGAGCACACACATTGCACAAAATAAGGTTAAGACCTAGGTCTTCTAGGGCATTTGCTGTTTTGTTTTTTTCATGATCAGCACAGAACTTATATGAGCTAAATATTGCTGTCCCCAATTTACAGACAGAGACACTGAGGTCCTGAAGTGAAGCAGCTAGTCGGACATCACCCAGTGCTGCACTAGCTGCAGGATTGGCCAGCTGGACTCTTGTTAATATAGTAGTGCAATCAAGGTAACATTCAATTCTCACCTGGAAGCTCATAGAAATGCAGTTTCATTCTSCAGACTGCTACACTAGCTGCTTTTCACCAGCTCCCTACAAGGACAAGCTTAGGGCAAGGTTTATCTTGCTAAGCTCAGGCTAAAAGTGTGGTAYCCAGCGCAAGCTGGTTGTGTAGGCTCCCCCTCTGTGGTCCAGGCTGGGAAACAAGCAGTTGCACGGGTCACCACCTCCTTTCTGCTTTGTATTCTTAGGATGCAGCTTATTCTCAACTGATAACAGGACCCAAATCATTATCTTAGGCCTTTTCACACGAGATAAGCAGAATCCCTCCCTAGGCATATCTGATACTTGAAAAAGCTCAGTTCCCTGTGAAAGCAGTGTACACTGTCTCGCTGAAACAAACTCATAATGGCAAGTCTCTTCTAAGAGCTCCATTTAACAGTTCAAAGAGTTAACACAGAACTAGGCCCCTTCCGAAAGTGATTCAGAGAACCCAAATCAAACATCTAAAATTTGCTGGTATGTTCTCCAACAGCTGCCCGGATAGGTGAACTGGGAGAGGTGTCCAGGATACAGCTGACTCCTAGCCTCGCTCACCACTTACTGATCCCTGCAGGAGACAAGCCAAAGCAGGAGCTCATGCCCTTCCTTGTTTGCCCCTTACTCTTGCCTAGTGCTGCYGGCAGAGGTGTCTGAGCTGCATGCTTACCTGCGCTTTAACTACTGCTGTAATCCTGCAGTGCTGGAACATCCTGTATAGTATCAGTGTAACGCTCTGGGATATTCCAGGACGGCAAGTGCTGCACGATTACCAGTCMTTCCCACCCCGGCTACCAGCCCTTCTGTGGCTATTCCACTGTGTTAATATGATGCATTAGAAGGCTTGTGAGCACAGTGAGACATGCATAAACTCCCAATCTGCTCGCTCGGCTGCAAAAAAACCCTGAGTTTATCTGGGAATCGCGCCATATCAGTCCCATTTGTAAGTGCAGCCAAAACAGCAGCAACTTCCCTAATTTTTCCTTTTCCTGTATTTGCCAGTAAGCTCTAAAATCTACTTGAATTGCAAGACATGGTGGTTTGAGTATTGTATCTCCTTCATGAATCATCTGTACAACACACACAAACTCTGCTGTGTTGAGTAAGACAAACACAGAGCACACATAAGCCTCTTCAGTTAATTGAGCCCTACAGTTAAATTGCTGATGTAGTTAACATTGTAGTTGGGAGAGAAAGGTCAGATTGCTCATGTGTTATCACCGTGACTGAGGGAAAACAACAGGATTTAGAAACTCGTGGTGGGTATCAGCCCCTTCCTTGAAGGATCTTTTCTTTAAAGTGTTCATCAAGTTGTGGCTTGGAATAAGAAAGTCTTGATGATGATTCAAATGGAAGAACAGATAGGAATAAAAGGAAGGAGAAAGGGCTGTATTACAAAAAAATGTGGTGGTTGGATAAGGTTAAAGAAGAAAACACATTTTTCAAGATGCTTTGGGATCACAAGGATGATTAAGTAATAAAATCTTTAACTGACTCAGTTGCTTTTTCAYGGGAACAAAAGAAGACAATAAAGTCTTGCGTCATTTCTCATTTAATCATAAAATATGTTAATAAATAATGTGCTCGGGTAATAGAAATTTATCTTGTTTTCTAAATTCTTGTAAGAATAAATAAATCACTGGGCTTTTAAAGTCTAAACAGCCAATTAATTAACATGTGAAATTATTTTTCATTGTGAAAAAACAGTTGTGACCACGATGTCCACAAACTGCTCAGGGCACTACCAGTTATTGCTACAAGCCAGAGAAGCAGCTCTTCCCATTGGCCTCATTGAAATATCACTGCACAGGGGTCTTGCCATGCGGTGACCGCAGTGGGCTTTGGACCAGGTGCAGCATATGTTTTATGAAATCAGAGAAGTTAAAATTAATTTAAATGAGATAAAAATAATKGTGTTTCTAGTTTTGGAAATCCTCTATGAGAAAAATACACTATGGCTGTTAATTTAAATGAAAATTTTGGATCTGTGACTCAATGAGTTCTCTTCTTTTCTTTGAAATTGTGATTAATTTTTCTGGTCCAAAACACTGCAGTTTACAAAAGGATACCATTATTTCAGTATATATTTCCCAACTCAACATCAATGTATCATCAAATTTGTTTGCAGTACCAAGAGAGTTCAACCAGGACGCTGTTCAAGACCTGGCAGATAAAAACCTGGGAACAATAACTATTTTGCCTTTCAATGCCTTGAAGCCTTTTTGCATTTGCCAACCTGCCCGTTCGGCGTGCCTTTACACCAGTCACTGCCCACTGAGTGCCTCCTCTTCTGCAACTCCTTCTGTGCGGCACTTTTTTTGCTGATAAAACTTGTTGGCATGTGTATACTTTGGGGGTGAGTACGTTCAGGGAGAGGCAGACAACTCAAATGAGATCAAGTCTGGGTTAACTGAGCTTCCTGCCAGAACGTCTCATTAGAACACCCAGTCTGAAACCACTGTGTTACTGGTGCCGTGCAGTCCAATTTAATTGGGCTAGGGCACTGATACAGTACACTGCTTTTTSGACAGGCAGAGGAAACTCATTCTGTCCATCATGATACTTGCTTTTTTTTCTTTTTTAAGGCTTCTCACATGCCATTTGAGAATTAAATTCTAAGCACGTAGCATCTTCTTTTTTCAAAATGCCAAATATTATGGATGAAAACTGCTTTCTSCCCCCCCCCAAAATTTATCTCTTTTTTCAGAGTTGCTGGCCGTACATTTCCGATGGCCCCTCTTTTTTTGTGTGTAATATTCCAGATCACCCAGCTCTAATTTAAACAGACTGTGGATCTTCTTGGGTTGGACAAACTACAGCTGCAAAAAATTTGCTGTGCTGGTTCAAACAAGGAGTTTGTGGCAACCTGCTTCTCGTGGTGACTGCTCCTCATTTGTCATTCTGGGAAGTTTAATACTAGTACACAAATATCTAGTGCTTTATTGAGCTTTCAGTGTTCACCAAGAGGCGATACTGTTTTGAGAGCTATTTCAAATCCTCAAAAAGTAATCTCAAAAGCCCCCTGACATAATGCATGACAAATGCTAGTGTTGAGTTATACCTGTTACCTTCTAGTTTAATGATGGATTTTTACCCAGACCCTAAGGCTATTTTAACGAGTTTTGTTTAAGTTTTGGTGCTAATTGGGCTCTTTGCAAAGATCTGTCACATATAAGAAATGCACTAAAAGAATGAATTAAGAASAAATGCAATTCTGAGCCACTTCTCTATAGTGAAATCAAATCTAACTGCTGTGTTAATAGCAAAAGATCTTGGCCTTGAGAAGGCAGAACTGCAATACATATATATTGCTCTATGTGTGTGTTTCTCTCTCTCTCTGTGTGTGTGTGTGTGTGTGTGTGTATAAAATTAATATTGTCAACATAACCGAACAATGGATCTCTAAATGTACAAGATGAGGAATTAAGTGGATGCTGAGGTTATTTTGTCATCTATCCTTTTTAATACTGTTCTGCTACCTTTTCTCCCCTACTGTTTTTCCCAACTATGAAGCCAAATTCTTTACATTTTGTTCTTTCTAATACAACTCAAACATACTCAGATTGAATCATAGTCTGAGTACTAGCAAAATCTGGTTGGTTGGGAAATGAGGCAGACACATTTCAAGATTTTTCTTTTGAAGTTCGTGAGTCAATTTAATATGCAGTTAGGCGGGGCTTTCACGCCAGTGGAGCTGGAATAAACAGGGGCATTGCCAGTTTGTTGCACGCATTCCTTCTGCCCATTTGGCCCAGACTCCCGAAAGCCGTACRGCCCTAACTTTGGTGAAGTGTCTGACCACCTCTGAAGTTACACTGCACAGGGATTTTCTAAAGTCAAAGACTAGGGTCTGAGAAGAGATAAAAATTCATTTTCACTTATGAACTACACCAAGGTGCTACAAAAGCCACTCATTCATTGTTTTCTGCTACCACCCTTGTCTATACTGTAACATACCCCAAATGTGCTCAGTACTATGCAGAGAAGGAAAAGAGCTTGTATTAAAAAAGAAAGAAATGAAAGAAAGAAATGAAAGAAAGAAGAAAAAGAAAGAGCCAAGGAGAAAGATTTAACATACAGACAAAATGATTGCAGTGGATCAGGGCTGGGTGGCTCTATTTTCAAGCAGATTAAGTTTGTTAGAGAAAGGAGAGAAAAAGCGAGAAAGAGTTGTGAGAACGAGAGGAGAAGGCACGAGGAAAGACGACGAAAGGAAAAGAGCAACTTGAGGGGTGGTTTTCAACAGTGTTGGGTTCGCACGCTGCCAGCTTTTACATTTAAAGGAACAGAAATAGTAAGTGGATTCTGATGAAATAGGGGGAGAAAACTTGTTTCTGTTGAGCATCAGGACTGATCTTGACCAAAATTATATTTAAAAACCTCAAATAGGCAGCTCCAGACCTAACATAGAGCATATTTCAGCTGAGCTCAGAAAATTATTAGCTGTCTGTATGTGAAAGAGCAGCCATGCAGTTAAAATCTGTGTTTTCTGGCTAGCCTGAATTTCAACTCCTCTCTTATGCTAGAGTGCTAGCACTAGCCTGTCTTCACTTGTTAATTTTGAAAGTCTTATTCTATGACAGACGAGTATTAGAAAATYCTGTCTGCAAAATATCTAGTTCTTTACTCTTCTTCAGGTCATACYGTTTTTTTCAGGTCTTCCTGGTTTCAGTAATCAATCAACACACTGAGTAAAAAAAAAGCGCAAAAAGCGCTAAATAAATATAATCACAAAGTAAATGAGAAGCAATGTCATAAAAATCACAGTGACTCACATGGGGGCTCTCCTTGCCCTTGCTGTCTTTACTGGAAGCTCCACTCAGCTGCTCGATTAGACTGTAATGTGCTAATTGTTCAGGTCCCTCCTCTCCAAAATGGCCATAGAGACTGTGCTGGTATAAATCCAAGATTGACATCGGGCTCCCCAGAAAAGACTTTCTCTGGTTTTGTTTTTCTTGCTCAGCTGTAAGAGATATTAAAAATAATGTAATTTTAGAGTTTTTTAAATGTATTTCAAATGTTTTAAGGCATCTGGAACTTACTGAAAATACTAGCTCCTAACTCTCCAATGCATACAGGTACGGGTTCATACTTCACATTCACGGTGATGGAGATGGTATGAGACAGAGTGAACTAATTTACTTTATTTTGGAATTACAGATGAGATGGTTAATTTGAGAGGATCTTTCTATTTATTTGCTGTAAGTTTTCGTTCTTCTCTCTTAATAGCCTTACCTGGCAGATGTGCTAAGTTTCTTTAGCATGTCTTGGTTTGTCTACTTTTGAAAAATCTTTCCTTTTCACTTTTTAGATAATAAAAACAACAGTRTAAAATACGCACAAGCAAGATAAGGAACAAGCACTACACAATTGTTATAGATCCTACTGGAATTCAAAAAAATTAGGAGTAAAAACTCAGCTTCCAAAGACCAAGGCTCAAAACTCACACTGAAGATCAAAACAAAACCAAAGATATTTTCTGCACAAGGGAGACATGCTGAGGTGATCATTTGTTTCCTTCCTTACTCTCTGTTACACGAACTTCAACTCTACCCCCTAACTCATAGCACTAGAAGAGCTCCTGCCTCAGTGCCTCCAAAAGAACTGCAGTGGGATAAAAACCTCATGAAATTGGAGTGAAAATATTTTGTGGCTGAACCAGAAGAACCTGGAATATTTGGGTTATTCCTTCCTCCCTATTCTACTGACTTGCTTTGTAACATTGGGCAATGTACTGGGAGTCTCTTCCAAAGCCCGCTAAATCAATGGAGGTCTTTATCTTGGAGGTCTTGGAYTTTCAATAGCCTGAGCATCAGGCAGGCAGTCTCTCAGACTTGTAGCTCCCTGCTCATAAATGGAAAATGCAAATCACACTAACTTTGCAAGAGTGCAACAACAGAAAGTTCATTTATGTTTTGGAGAGTCATCGAACATAACGATCTATGCATATAAAAATATTCTCTGTGCCTTGCTTTGCTGCAGCCCCAGCCTCAGCCTCATGTGGATGTTTTGAGGTTATATCGCTTGTATGCATAAAGAAGCTGAGATCTTTGAACACAGAATGGAATGAAGTATTGTTATTAATATGATGCAAGACTTGCATTTATAGAGCAAAGAGCAGAAATCCTGATCCTAAGGAGTTACCATGGCAGAAATACTTTTGCAATAATGCTTTATAATTTTCTATTTATCTTAAATACCATTTAAAGTATATGAATTAAAGTATATTAATTTAGTATATATACCCAGTAGTTGGGTATATATACTAAATAAGAATTTGCTAAATAAAGCAATGACTTCACATCCTGTTTTGGTATCACTGAACTTGGAATCAACTTYCATTTAATGCAACTGCTTACACATTATACAATCCTTTTTTTGCAAATTGTGATCAATAAAGAAAGAATTGCTTATCAACCTCTAAGACAAAACACATTTCTCTTGTATTAGAGCATAATTTGTAAAAAGTATCGGAAGCGTTTATGAGCAAAGTCAAATTACTTGCAACATTTCATACAGATTAAAAACACAAAGTTACAGGAGTAATGTAAATAAATGGTCCTAGCTTCCTAGCCTGTTTTCTCTGTGGTGCAATTACATAAAATGGATTATCTCCGAAAATGCCAAATGTTTAAGTCAAACTCCCAGGASACACTAAAGAGCACAGTATGTTTGTCTACAATATCTAACTGTCCATGGCATTTTTAATGCATTCGTCACTGCAGTATCTGCTGTAGGTGCTAATCTGCTAGGTCAAGCTCACTGCAGTGCAGAGGGGCACCACAAATCCTACGAATCGCTGAAATACTGCTTAAGCTCTCAGAGCTTCAGTGGTGCTGAGACCTTGCACTGGCCTTTGCACTCAGCAGAATTTATCACCTGTGGGGAAGCCATCGGCTGCTTAGCACGGATAGGAGCCTCGCTCGCCTCCCCACCCGGGGACACGCAACTGCACCGAGAGGCTGCTGGCAGCACTGCAAGCTGGTGGCCACGAGAAGACGGCAATTTCTTGGGTTATTAAACATACAGAAAACTATTAACCCAAGAACTTCACTTACATGCCTTCATCTACTGGAATTTAGTAAATTCTAAACAGCCATCAGTTCTTGCAAAAAAGTATGATACTTGAAAATGGCAATATATATAGAAGACAGTGACAGTCTTTCCCATCATAACCAATACTGCTTTGATGCAGAGATTAGAAAACTATAGTCTTGATCATTGGGTTATTTTAACCTGCTAATATAATTAAAAAAGAAAAAAGAACCTGTGTTTATAGTCACCTTTTAAATTTTGTAATAATGTAACCGAAGATTTTAATTGCACCACAAGGATTTATGCATAAAACACTAGAAATTAAGCTAGCAAAAGCAGCAAGAGAGAGGAAAAAAGGTGTGACATATATAGAATAAAAGGCACATAACGGAAAAATAGACTGAAGAAAGATCTGAGGTTAAAAAGAGGAAATGAGGCAGACAGTCCAATGAAGGACATTCTCTGCTGCAGTTGGAGTGGGGATGGGAGATACACATTTCTCATGTACAAATTTTCAATTACCTTGTTTGTTGTTCTTTGTTAACTCCGCTAACTTCTCTCCTGCAGCTCTAAAATAATTTGTTTCATAGTCTGGCTCCGTCTCAGTGTCACTGCTGCTGGCAGAGTAAGTGCATACTCTCAGAGCTCTGTCCTGTACAAGTAACGGTATTGCAATCATTCAGATGAGGCAAATATATCAAAATAATGCAGACGATGATATTAGGAATAGAACATTGTATATTCATCATGCACTGTAAACAGATAGTTCAAGTGGAGAAAAGTCTGCTTTACGAGTTTAACTAATCACTTATCCTTCAGTAAATAATCATCAGTCTGACATGGGGGAATAAACACATTCTTGTCCTGGTAAATCTTCTGAGTTAGTCTGGCAGACACAGCCCAGCTTTTACAACGTTTTTCATTCTAACGCTGCTTTCAGATCTATCTACTTTTTTCAGATAATTTCATCCATCACATTCAAATTTAAAACCTCTCAAGCATCAGTAATATAATGTATTTGTAAGGTGCAAGATGATCACACAACGCACAAAGGGTTGTTGCAATGCCAGCAATTCTGCAGGCAACTGGTGAGGATAGTCAGCAGACAGGACTCACGCTTTCTATACCAACGAGCACTAAATCCTAAATTCAGCCTAAATTCGTGCCCCATGTCCAGGCATTTACGTTACAGTAATGGAAAGCCCTTAATACTCAGCTGATTCCTCACTCCATTCCTCTTCAGGAGGTAACACTAAGGATTTTGATCTGGAGTAAAGAGGATGGCTGGTCCTGAGAGGTTCCCACCAGGGAAGGCCTGAGGACTTGAACATCTCTGGAGCAGCAGCTCCGTAGAATAGAACCCMGAAAATGGGGATGAAGGCGCTAAGGCTGATATTGCTCAGTTGGTGGGATTTACAGGTACAAATGCCACCAAATAACTAATCCAAATTGCCTATGAATAGCTCAAAACAGCGCTTCATTCTATTTTTTAAAGAGTGCTTTTAATTTCCCCACTTTCCCGTGCTTGTCTCAGCTCCTAAGCGACGGAGAGCGGCAACTCCCACTAGACGGGGCGCGCGCACTTGGGCCGGTTAGGCGCTGGCGCGCCAGCTACGCCCCCGCTCAGCCCCTGCCTCCGCGGCAGACTACCGAGCAGCCCCGCGGGCCGCGGAAACGTGGCTTTGGCACTGGAGGCGGTCCGCCACGATGCCTCCGGGCGAAGGCCGCAACCGCCGYGACTCGGAGGTCGGCAGCATCGCGGCCCGCCCGCCGGTGCCGTGCCATACCGGACGCATCGCTTCCTCTCCCTGTTTCTGCCRGAAATATCCTGAACGTGGGCTATGTAAAAAAGCGACATGCCCCAGTCAAATGCGTGAATAAAGCGGACRTGCAAAAAAAGTTAAGCAATTTAAAGCAATTTAAGCCTCTTGTAATGTAAGGCTTATTAGCCAGCAGCCTGGCAGTTTCCTTGCCTTACTGCCCGCTTTTCTGAGGAAGTTTTGCCTTCATTTGCTAACCTGCTGACCCCGTGCTTCTCACGGGGCTCGATGGCCCGGCATTGCCAGGTATTAATGGCTTGACAACCACCAGYGGTAGCTTTTACACAGGTATATGCATTTGCCTATTCGTTCTTCCTGCAGTGTTCAGGCAAAGATTGAGGGACAGACGGATTAACCAAAAACACTCAGAAAAATGTAAGACTAGTTTTCCTTTCATGCTGCTTCCCAGCACATCTGATCAAACACTCCTAGCGCACAACCACGCAGACAAGGAAACCTAGACCTGAGGGAAAGACCAGACCTGAAGCTCTAACGGCGAGCAGACAAACAAAGCAAGCTGCCTAAGGAGAAAAACTGGTTGAAGGTCCTCATTTCCCTGTCTGTACACTGCCCATGAGGATACTGATTAAAACCTGTTTGTAAAGCACGAGGACAAAGGACCTTTGGGTGCTGTATCATTATTAATAAATAACGAGATTGCTAATGAAGGGTGATAAAGCAAATGATGTCGTTATTAGATTGTTAATTACTCTTTTCACTCTATTCTCTAACATTCACCATTTCTGATTCTTTACGTCACAGCACATATCTCCTTTAACAGATTCCACCTCTTAACTCATACCTTGGCTTTAGCACTTTTCTTGCTGGTCCACTCCGGAAGAACCTGTCTATTTTCTACAGTTTCTTCAAAATGCTCGAATGAGGCAGCGCTCTCAGGGCTTGGCTCTTGTCCGTTTTGCCTTCCAAGGCCAGCTATCCCTGAATTAAGAAAGATATTTAAACTGTGGGTCTCATCAGCATCTTAATGACAGTGTTTCAGTCATAACTCAATAAAAACTGGGGGCAAGTTGTGGTACTTTATTACATCAAATAACATCTTATTGTTCAAAGCAACTACTTGCATATTAGGGTAATTCCAGCAACTTACACGGCAGAATTTGATCTAAAGCCCTCTCCATTTAACAAGCAAAGCGGAAGGCATGGCTTTAAATTCCTCTATTAGATTTAAAAAATATCTGGGCTCAAATAAACAACATCCAATAACTATTTCTAGCCACTGCAGGATCTGCTTAGCTATTTTATATTCTCAGAGAGAGAACACTGTTAACATAAATATAATTAGAAGCCCCTTTCCCGCAGAAATTCGCAATCAGCTAGTCTTTCTACTTGCTATATTTGCACTATGTAAAATCAAAACATCAAAGAAGATGTATGGTGCATGTGAAATAAAATGATAATTGTAATTTGGATGAAAAAGTGAGGGAGAAGCAAAGAAATGAAAATCAAATGAAAATATTCTAGTAAAGAATGAGTTGACCCCACCATCTGATGTATACAGCTTTTTTTTAACATCTCTTCATGACAATTTAATTAAGATACAAACCTTACAGGGTTGGTGCAGTGAATATTAGCATTAAGATCAGAACAATCTTTCTGCTACTGACTTCTTATGAAGCAATTCAATGCTTGCCGTTTCTATTCAATTTGTTATAATGACAGTGTTTAATCATGGAGTCTACTCTATAGCGCACTGCTGAATTGAGGTCACACATGTGGCTATTCATGCATATAGCATATAATCTATAACCAAGATTTCTCTTCTGAATCCTTCTTAGCTGTACCATTAATTAACAGTACATTTATTTAAAAAATTGTAAGTACTAAAATATCTTTTATTTAGCTTTGATTTGAAATGAGCAGGGAGTCTCAATGAAGCATACAATATGTGTTTGCCGTCCATTATACCGTTGCAATACTGCACTGGGAATATTGCTAAATCAACTAAGTTCTGAGATGTTTAATTAGAATTCTTCTCTTATGCATCTTATGAATGTGTGCAGTAGGTTTCTTCCCTCCCAGCCTCAATTTATACATCAGCTTATTAGCAGAAAACATATTTGATGGCCTTAAAGTAAGCTTAAACTTGATATTTAACCTCACATGTTAATTAGAGGGAACCTCTCTTGGAGCTAGACTGACAGGGATTTACGCAAGTCAAACATAAGTTTCATAAGAGCAACAAATGCTTACGCTGATGAAGGGCTTACAATTTTTACCTTAAAGCTAAATCCTGCCAGAAAGCAGGAGAGGAAGGTTTCTTCAGAGTTACTTCTCCCTTTGGAATATAAACTGTTTGCGGGTACAGACTATGTGTCTGCATTTATTCAGCTACTCATAACACGGATCAGCAACCTTGATAGCAGCTGTTGCATTAATATAACACCAATAAATAAATGACATTGCACTGGGCAAACTAAAAAGTACTTTTCCCCATTAAACCAATTACTTTTACTGAGGTTCATACCATTTCTACCATTTGGATACGAAAAACAGTCTGTTACAAATATAAATGCTGTATGTMATGATTTCTGTTGCTATTGACATACATATCAGGGGCTCAAAAACCTTAAAAAAATGCATGCAACTGCTCAGTGTGCATTTATAACAAACTGAAGAGAGTTCAGTGGAACTATTTACCAATGAAAAGTTGTTTTGCTGGATTAGTCCTTTTTCTCCTTTGTCAGCTTTTGTTTTATAGTTTATAGTAAATGCACACTGCTGATAAATGACAATAAGTTGTTTTATGTTTGTATATATAAATAACTGTATAATGTAGTAAAGCGCCAAGAGTCTTGCTGAAGGTCAAGGCCACACACTCAGTGGGACAGAGTTTATGCTTTGAGGCCAAATAAGTCCATGGTCTGAGTCTAGTTTCAAAAGCGAGTCCTTATGAATGTGTCTTTTTTTAATGTCACAACATGCCTGTGCTTTGCACTTTGCAGCAAAGTCACATCCTGAATATTGCTGAACATCTACATTCTTATTCAAGTCAAACGCCGAGGCTTGCGTGGTTTTCTTTCAAGTACTGTTTCTTGAGAAAAGGACTTAAGTACTYACCACATTTTTCTTCCGCAGTTACAGATAAGCATTACGCGTAACAAAATTTCCATACGGCTCGGGTCACAAACTTGTTAACCTTGTGCTTTCATATCAAGAATATTTTCTGCTCTGCGTTTAACATTTCTGCTATCAATTGTCGCTACTACAAGAGCACTAATCAGAACAGATGTCAGGACAGAAATAATCCAAGTTTCAGTGTAATTAGCATTTACCTGCGGAAGCTGGCGCGGGGAGGTGCCGCTGAAAGGGTCGTACACCTTTGGCGGTCATGGCTGGATCCGATGTCGAGTGACTAATTACRCTTTCCGCAGCTTCCTGGCTCTTAGCGCTTGCAGGCACTTCTCGCTCGAGAGTTTTGGCTTTTACCGAAGAAGCTGGGAGAAGCACTTGCCCCGGCAGCGCAAGGGCTTCCGCGTCCCCGGCGGAGTCGTGCTTGGAACCGTGCCGCCCGGCAGCCCGGGCTCCCGCGTCCGGCAGGGGGAAGGTGCCGATCCCGCTGTCCAGCGTCCTCATCTGGCAGCCAGACCCTGCGGCAGAGGAGAACCGTGTGACGGCGAGCGGCGAAGGGGCTCGCTGGCGTTTAAAGACAGCGAAAGGGGCTATGGGAAAAAAGGGCATCTGCCGGGGAAGGTTTTTGGGGAGGAAGAACATGCTGCATTTCTTAAGCAAGCTGCGGACTCATCCTGCTGCAGACGTATTAGCCACGGCCTACAGAAAGACGCAAGTGTAGACATGTACAAGTCGCTATTCCAGCAACTAGGTTGTATCAGTACGGTCTTGCCCTGTCGTCTTCTGTTCAGTCCCACGCACTCGCCCTTCCTGTGCCCAATGAGCAAACATCGGAAGAACCACGATGGCAGCGTCCTTCCGAAGGGGATAACCAGCAAGGAGGGAACTTCTGCACTAATGGTTGGAAAATGAGCACAATTTAGCTTAAACGTCTGGAAACATCCCTCGACAGCGAGATCCGTCGGTCTGCGGCAGAGCCTCCCAAGAGGAGTSGAGGAAGCTCCCTTGCTGGAGCAATTTAAGGCTAGACTGAATAAAGGACGTGAAACTACTGCAGTGCACAAGTGTGCTCTAGCAGGAGATGCAGAATACGACCCAATATATCTTTTCCATCTCTATTTCCTATGTTCTTGAGTATCGACTTTTTTACGATACCCTCATTTGTTATTTAAGTCTGTCGTAGTTAGCAGTGCTCTGTCAAGTAATTTTCATGATTTTTTCCTCTGCAGCATTTCTGCTACTTTCTGAAATTCGGAAGTATTTCTTTTCTATAGGTTTTGCCTGTTCTTTTTTGAAATAGCATTAACATGTTCATTTTCCGCTTATAGCTTAGCCTCTACGGGCCTTATTCCATAGCAAGTAAGAAATTACTCACAGATACATATTAAATACTTATTTATGTTTCCTGCTTCCTGTCAAAGAGCAGCAGCTCATACTTACATGCCCTCATTAATTTACCTGACTCACTCTTAGTCTCTTGAATGTGATTTTCCTGACAACATTCTTGAGAGGAAGGGAAGTATTTTCCACCCAGTTTTAAAAATGAAGGGCTTAGAATCACAGGAAGATTGAAAGTCTTGAGCACATTTTTTACCATATGGGCCTAGTCAAGTTGCAAAAGCAAATAGGCATTTTCTTTTAAAAGGGCAACACGTGACCCTGCAGTAGGTGATTTCCCTCACCCAATTACCGTATCCCAATTGCTTTATTCCGCTGGTAGTAAAAGGAAACCAGGTCTGGCAGCCTGGGCTAACTGGCGACTAAATCCTCCATCACATTTTCGAGCTAACGTGCCATAATGATTATAGCAGTTGCAGAAGGTTAAACAGGAAATGCGTGAAAAAGAAAATTAAATTTGGATAGGCTAAGTCAAAGGGAATTACCGCAGCCACTGAACTCTCTTTTCTTGTAGTTATCCTCTCTCTAAGATATTTTTTGTTTTGTTTTCTAGTAGTAAAATACCTAGCTGCAGCCAGCTGGACTTTTCCACTGAGGACATAACAGAGTACAGAAAGTTAAAATGCCAGGGGTCCGTCCGTGCCAGTCACCCTACCGAAACAATCTACGGAAAAAACCACTTCAGCGCATGGACATGCAGTGCTTCCACCAACAATAACCAGTGACAAAGTTAGCAAGTAAAGAAAAACACAGAGTAAGAAAGGACTTCCACTAGCTTCTGCTTGACCAGAAGGCRGACACCATGGTGCAACGCTGCTTGTGCTGGAGAGGCAGAGCTCTGCAGCGGAGACAGGGGAGCACCCTGAAGGGAACACCCCGAAACAAAAAATCTTCAGTAGTGGCAGTGTGGTTAGTGCAGGACCCAGTTCTGCAACCCAGTTGCACTGGGATTCTGTGAATGAGTTTGCAATGTTTCTTTTTTTTTCATTTAGAGCATTCTTCAAGAAATGAAGCAGTCAGTCCTTCACCATTATAGCAAGAAAATTGACTCAAATTGTACGAGAAACACCAAAGCTAAGTCCTTTGCTCAAACTGGAAGATGAGCACTGTTTTATCTTCTAAGGTGATGATATTTTTTAAAAATGATATAATCTCTGTCCAAAGGATCTGTCTTGCCCACAGTTAGCCTTTGTACATCTAGCAATGGACCATGAAAGCAACAGCATAAAATCAAGAGCAATGAACACTAAGGGCCATACAGCCAGGAAATGATTCTTGAAAATAGTCTCCTGCTGTTCCTAAAATAATTGAGAGAGTGATGGAAGAGCACACCAAAAGTKTCACATTTAATTAAAAGGAAAAATAGTTTTAATCAATTACAGCCTTCCTTCACAGAGATTTTATCCACAATAACGGAAATACATGCCATGTGGTAAAACAGATTTTTTAAACAGCTAATTTTTAATTCTGAACAACAGCAAAAAGGGCCTGGCTTTCAAAGTGCTCAGCAGCTCCCACTATGACATTTAAAGGCAAATTTCTGAAAAATCCCGAGACTCAAACACATTCATCAATTTCGAAAAATCTACCCTAAATCTACAGTGTCTATAACAATCTATACTAGATGTTAAATTTTCACTAGTAAAAGCAAGTGACTCACTCACCCCCTAAAGCTCGTTTTATACAATAAAACCAAGAAAGTATCTCTGAGAACAGTTTGCATTACTGAATGCATGAACATGCAGTAGTATCTTGTGATGTTTTTAAAACTTTTATAAAGCAACCACAAAATCAAAAGATACACTACACATTGCTGACAGCCTTCAAGCTAAACAGTTCATGGCCCAGCTGATCTCCTAGGTTGCRCTGACACTTCAAATGACTGTTATTAGCAAGAGCCGCGCAAGATTACCTAACGACAATTTGTAAATATTAAATCTCTGATGCTGCAACAGTAATGTTCAGTAGATGAGAAACGATTCTGCAGAACATTAAAGTTTGGGAAGAACTATATTTGAGCTTAATTGCTCTTGCTTGGGAATTTTTCCTGGCAAACAAGCCAAATTCCTTGCCTGACTTGGTTTTGTTTTGCCTTTTCCCCAGCAGGCACGCGGGAAGCTTACCATGGGGCATTACTTTCTGCAGCGGACGCAGACACGCTCGCCCTCTGCCATTTCACCAAACAAGCCAGCTAGAGTCAAAAGTCTGAAATAGCCCCTTTCTTCCCTCGTCCTCCACTGCAGATTTCATTCTGGGCAGAAAACAAAGTCCCTTTAAACCTTGTAGAGCTACTTTTCTCAAAACTGAAGGCAGAAATAAGGAAAGTATTTAGAGACATTTCTTGGAGATCATAAAACTCCTTACTGCACAGGAATCTTTTGATGACACGCTGTTGCAGAAGTTGGCAAAACCCATCCTATCCATCTGTGTTGGACAACCTGACGAATACCTATAAAGCTGAGAAGCATCTTCTCACAATTTCCTTAGAAAAAACATCAGCCACTGAGCTGAAGGAATTAACACTGAACTGAAAGTTTGACTCAACTCCCTACTCCTGAATAATTTTCAGACTTAACATTTTCATAGGCAAGACGATCACCAGTCCATGTCCTACCTCCACTTGGCACCTTGGTAATCTGTGCAGTTGGACAGGCTTTGGTGCATACCAGCATCACTGGCATCTTACCAGTTTTTTCTAGTATCAGTAGACTACCAACAGCAACATTAGAACAACATGAAGTCAGAACAAAAAGGTTGCTTGAAAATTTTGTGCTATTTTGAGGGTACGGGCAAGGGGAGAGTAGAGAAGGGCCATCCACTCAGGCTGGGAGACATCAGAAATTCTAAAAATGAGATCTCCAAAGGGGCAGATTAAAACAGCAACTCCTTTGTGGGGTTCTTACGCCTTCTTCTGAAACATAAAAGTTGGAAATAAGCATAGCCCACTGACAGGAACTGACAACCTAGGATACATTACAGTCTTTCAGGGTATTCTCCTGAGAGTAGATCATTTATATTTACACCTTAAAATACCAGCAATAGATCAATAAACCTAATTATTCATCAATCTTTTGATTGCTTCTGAAACATTCATATATAAGATACCATCTCCAGCTCAGAAACTGCTTTTGTTACAAATCATTGGAGGCTGGGAGAGAAAACCCAGGGAAGCCTACCGCTTACCTTATTTTTGTGTTCTTTTTTTGGCACCTATATTGGATGCTACAAGGTGAGTGGCCAAGAGGAGCTCTTAGTCTGACATGGTAYCACACTGTTTTATGTTGTTACCTAACACACTTCTCTTGGGAGAAGAGTGTTTCTCTCTGTTTCTCTTTTTATATGATACTTGGGAAAGGAAAATCAATTTTTGGTAAAAAAAGTAAAATAAAAGATAGAGCAGTTAGCACGGAGGTAATTACTTCCAGCACAAAACAGAAACACGTGGACCTAGACTTCCTCGGGCTAATCGCTACACTGATGCTTGCAAAATAGGGCATTATTCAAAATGGACAATGGAGCAAAAGCTCTCTCACTTTTAGATTACGCACACCAAAGTCCTTCTAGTGTTGGACTTCAGCAAAGTAATGTTGAGACCYAGCACATTTCTAAGACATTTCATGGATTTCATATAATAGAAGTCACAAAGTGGTGGTATAGCTTTTAAATGCAGCTTCTTATACATGCTTCTTCAATAATGTGAAAGGATACTTTCACCAAGTAAAATGTATGTAATGTAACAAACCTTTAACTGAGTAACCTGAGAGTATTTCAAAATACATAAAATATAAATAGCAAATAGTGAAGATTCACATTCTATTAAAGTTGCTTTATGTTGTGTCTTAAAAGGAGTTCCACAGATGTGTAGTCTATTCATAAATAGCAATACCTATCATMCTTTACAAAAGGACCCAGTTAAACTCTTTAAAGTTCTTATGTTCACCTACCATTATTTGGTCCACCTAGTTAAAACTGTTATTTTTATTACAATACTTAAAATACCCATAAAAATATTTACAGAAATGACAGGATCCAAAATTTTATCCATAGGACTAAAATAAAAAGGTCTTGATCAGCAATTCTGCTAGGCAAATATTCTGTCTTAAGTACAAATATAATCTAATTCAAAATGACTGGCAATTCACCCACTTCAAACTAAACATAATAAGAGGAGACAGCGCTGGACTTCCAGATACAGGGAAGGAGTTACAGTTCTGGAACTGCAGGTCCTAACATGTTACAAGGAAAGTTTTGCCTCTCTGCCATCCTGTGCTATGACAGACTGAAGATGACCAGCTGTCGGTGGTGCCGTGGAGCCAGTGAATATTTCTAGTAGTATCTCCATCATCTCAGCAGGTCCCAGTCTGGTGGACCCGCAAAGTTGCTTGTGCAAACCCACTGATGGAGACCTGATGCAATTACTGCAAATAGAGATTATCTCCGACACAAACTAACAGTTTCTATATTAGGGTACTAAAGCTACAGAAACCTGTGCATTTACTTAGCTTTGATGGCCAATCCTTCTTAAACATTTAAAATAAACAGCAACAAAAAAAGACAATTGTATTTTAGCTCACAGGTAGCTCTGCTTAAGAAACTTTCTTTCTGCACAATCATAGTAAAGCAGAGGGAGGTAATTTCTTTCAAAGCAGCATCCTGCTTCATGAACAACATGAAATTCTCCCTTGTGCTCCCACTACAGCTGGCTGGATATCTTCCTTACATAAATTTTCAAGTTTTGGCCTAAAATACTCCATATGATTGACACAAATTTCATCTGAAGCTTCTGAATAACAACCAGAGTTTTCTACAGAAAGCAGACATTTTCAAGAAAAAAAAAATCCATCAAAAATAGTTCTGCATCCTGAACAGTTTCACTGGGAAATTTCCAACATGCTCTTTTCAGAACTGCAGGCTCACAAAAGCCTTCAGAGAAGGTTCTGAGAGGGATATAATATTAAATGGGCTTTCCGCAAGAAGAATCACTGGTAAGACAGTAAAAATAAAAGGGCATTATTCCAGTCAGTAGCAGAATAAACAAAAATACTCTAACAAAATGATCTTTCTTTGCATTAAAAAGTTCCAAGAGTTTCTATTGAAGATTAAACTGACACATGGAACAGAGGATATGTAATTGCATCTTCTGACACACAAAGGGAGTACTATTTTTGTAGTATTTTGAAACATGCCAAATTATTAATTAATGCATTTTCTTTTTTTCATAATAATATGTCAATGCAAATAGGTCTCTGAAGAATTGTTTTTTCAGTTAATAAACATCTTTAAGCTACATGTGGCACTGGCAGGAAGAACTTAAACTACAGATGGCAGAACAGATCTCTTTATTTGCACATCCTTCTCTTCATCTGCAATGCTAAAGCAACCACAAAAAAGAGTGTATTTCTGCCAAATCAATGTCAATTTTAAAGCAGATTATTCCTTCTGGGTTTACACCATCATTTGATCCAATTAGTCAAAGATGAACGCATTAGTTCATCCTACCTGGGTCTGAAGTGTAATCAGTACGCACAACTAAAAAACCCCTAAGGTTTATCCTAGGTAAAACCATAAAAGACAGAAGTTTTCACCGCTCTGATTCTCTCACAGGTATTGCACTAATGAAAAGAAATTATTTCTAATGTATAGTAGGGAAGGGTAAATGGGAGGAGGACTATATAGCATATTTTCAAATAACTAATCTAAATGTGAGCTTGACCCAATTCATGGCTTCTTAAATCTGGGACTAGAGTTGAGGCCTATTTATAATAGCAACACCAGTAATMAAACACTATAAACATAGACTTTACCTATCTATTCACGGTTCTGTCTACCGCTTCTTCCTACTCAAGCTTTTTYTGGCAAACATCACTAACTTCAACAGGGCATTTGTCCCAGACCCTGACAACCATCATCCTGCTGTTCTCTATGACCACAGTCTCATCTTTGACATGGATTCTGTGAGTTGGAACACACAACCATTGCCTATTTTAATTCACATCCCTCCTTAAAATACAATTCTGCCTCAAAGTAAAAAGATTAATTTTCATTATCTGTGAACACTAATAATCCTGTACTCCACTTTGACAGTTTATTGATTYTTTTTGCAATATGTACTTCCCATGTCCCCCCAGGCTTTAAAGCCCTTCCCTGCATACCTGTTAAGCTGGCAAGCTACTTGGAAAAGGGATGTTACAGAGAACAAACGTATAAATGGGTTGGAAAAGGAATTAGAATAATTCTTGAAATTTTCTATTTCATTTCCACCAGTGCCTATTAAATACAAAGGTCTCTGTGCAGCCTCCAGCAAGGGAAGTCCCACAACTCATGAATGCTGTAATGATCTCTCCCTATTAGAGTTATATTCGCTTCCTAAAAATCTACTCGTTGTTCTCAGGAAACAGAACACTAGAAATAGATGCCTTTTTAACCTACTAAAAAAGAAATACTGAGACTTCTAATTGATGTGAAGAGAAAATTTAAGCTCTGTGTAAAAGGCTGTTAAATGCAGTCCAGCTGCAGACAGGGTGCCAATGAGGCYAGCCCAGAAATAATTCTGAGAGGCATCCCTCTTTTCTGGCTGTATGTCTTTTTGGTTTTACTCTTCACTGGCCAATCATCCTTAGAGATTTGCAACTATCTTTTAAGAATTCCTAACAAATGAGTAAAAGTTGAGAAGAAAGAGAAATTTTCACATCTGAAGTGAGGGGTGAATCCAAGATAAGCAACAGATCTCTGCAGCAATGGAGAGAGGTGGCTATGCCAGACATTTCCCTTGTTCAGAGTGTAATAGCAAAGCCTGAGAAAGAATAGCCTCCTATTTCCCTTAGTGTCCTGAAATGAAAAGATTGGGAGCCCATGATTTGATTACCAACTCTCCAAGGAACGCGGAACCGAGGATTACTCACTCAGGGCAGGCAMGGATGGGGCCTTTCTGGGTAACCATGGCCCCATCTCCTTCTTCATGCCTCAAGTCTTCATACTAAAACAAAGAGCTAATCCCACCTCCCCACTACACAGCAGCACCATAAGGATGAAGAACCTGGGAGTTTGGCAGTCGGGATATTACCACCCTGCCATCATGTTAATGAATGATGCTGGTGTAGAAATACCTGAACTCACATTAATCTAGTTAAATTTAGTCTGGGAGTATCTCCATTAGACTGCAGTTACAAAAGAGATGGGGTCCAACTGAGCATCCCAGATACACGGGCTGCAGATGGTGCCCAAGGRAATATTTGCTGCCGGTATTATTTGCCACTTCTATTCAGGGTTTGTGTTTGCTGCTGATGCATTTGAAGCATTTAAGGATAAAGGAGTGGAAGCACTGATGTACCTGCTCTTAAGCAAATCTCTCATAAATTGGAGTGTAGTTTCACTCACATTGTGACACCTCTTTTGATTTTCTATTCCCAACAGACAGGACTAGTGATAGCGCTTAAGCATAAATGCTATCTCTAGCAAACACGGACCAATTTATATGCGCACTGGTAGCTCTGGGTTTTGCAAATGCACAAGAGAACAAACTATGTTTATTTTAGTAATGTCACTGCTTTTTGTTTATTAGTATAAAACAAGACTGAAATTAAAGCCACATGAATATTAAATAAGGCTTTAAATAATTAATTTTTAGTTCTGCCCTGCAGATGGCTTTACTTAACAGTACTAGTAATAAACAGTCACATATATACAGGCACACCTGAAACTGAGTGATTTTATTTCTTAATTAATGAAGCGAAAATTCATTAACACAGTGAGCACAGAGCGCTTTGAGTGACTTTTAGCTGAACTATATAATCTGTGCATTTCATAYCCAAGCTCCTCCAGACTGGCTGAATCACTCTGAAACGAACTGTGGGGAAGCAGTTGGTAAGAAACAATGATAATTTAAAGCCAGAACATTGAACAGTGATTTTTTTCAGAAAGAGTATTTTCTTGCAATTAAAAATGCATACGGTATTACTTGGTTTTTCAAAAACACTGTTAGAATGAGCATTTTGAAACATCATGCTGGACCTCTTTGCCTGTCAAACTTAGGAGGTAGGTAAATTATTCACTGTACATATACATGTTTTTTTTTTTTTCTTTTCCTCACAGTGGACTGTCCAAACATTGAGAAATTGTCAGGTTCACCCAGTATAAAAACAATGCATTAACTGTATAGTCATTACTTCTTCATTAAAGTGATTTTTTTTTAAAGAGCATATTGTTCTATGATATGCTATGATGAGTAATTGCATAATTAAATGACAACAGCTCAGGACTCAGACTGAAGACATGAAACAAAGCTCCTCAAACTCAATTAGAAGTGGTAAAGACAGTAACAGAATTAAGAATAGGCATGTTATCCTCAGAGTATGGATTTAGTAACGCATACATCAATTAAAAATGTATTATTCCTATACCACTGAAATAGAATTCATARTTCAACTGAAAACGTGCTTTTCATCAAAATTCTCCTAAATATCACTGCAGAAAAGGAGTATAAAGTCAGCATGAACACAACTGTAACAACTTTCAAATAGCTGAACACACACTCATTCAAAACGCTTTGCACAGTTTGCTCAGCTCTACTTCAGCTATACAAATTATAGTTAACAGGAAAGGCATGACTGAAGCTCCATACAGAAATGTCTACAGACGGTCCTAGCCTGAAGCAAAAAACATGTAAAGTAGAAAAGTGTTGCAAATATGAGAAATCATATTGATATAGAGCATACTGGCATTCACTATCCTACAGGAAGTATAATAATCAGGTACAGTCCTGATTTGAGAGATAAAAATGAGTATAGACTGAGCCAGGTGTAAAGTAGTGTAAATCAACCTAGCAGCATTAAGGGCTGAAGAACCCGGCCGTCTTGTTTAATTGACATTTTAAGCCTGAATGAGGCCTGCAGAGTCTCCCTATGTTGAATACTAAATAGACTATAATTTATACAAAATGTATAGAGAACCATGCTGCTTCTCATTCTAGTTATACCGTTTGGTATTTCTGCGTGAACAAACGTAATGACAAAGAATGAAATAAATGAAAATCATTGTGGCTAATAAGGAAGTGTTGATCCGAAACATTAATACTCCCCACAGAAAGATGACAGCTAGGCAGTAGGCTGCAATGGTGCTGCAGAAGAATGGACAATTAGACAAGTGCTATGAATACTATCTGTTAAAATACAAAGAAATGATTTGTCTTTGCCAGACTGTGAGGAAGGTAAACTGACATAAATTAGGAGACACTAATGGATGTTAGTTTCTTATTATTCACATTGGCAAGGTTCTCCATCATCTTCGAGCCACGCAAGTAGCAATTACAAAAATACACAGGAAGTTTCACTCTTCTTATCACAGACTCCTTCAGACTATCATTCCAAAATTAATCCCTGCAGAAATAGCCAAACGCCAAACGAGTGAAGAGCACGGTACAGCAACAGGATTTATCTAGTGGCCCAAACTGTCATAATGCTGCTCCTCCTGCAGATCTCTCCAGGCTGCACAGTACCTGTTCCCCTTCTCCAATCCGCTCCTAAAAATGCATGGGAATAAAACTCTACCAAAAAGATGCGGAGCTACTTAGCAAAAGGAGAGAATATTCAGTCAGCTTTACAAACCGCTGTAACTGTGACAGGCTGTTTCTGATGGGCAAGCGCTCTAATGGTTTGGGCTCTATCAGTAACTGAGGCATCGCAGACCACTGCCCAACATCGCCCTGGAAGGCCACTCATCAGCAGGACCATATCACATCTTCAGGGATGGCAATATTGTAGCAGAAGAACACAGGGCTACTCGAAGTTGTGTAAAGCATCCCAAAGAATAGGCAAAGTCTTGGACCGATGTAGAACAATAACCTTGGAGATATTCAGAACCTGATTAATGAAGTCCCTGAACACAAGGAGGTTGGACTAGAGACTTCTGGAGGTGCCTTCCAACCCACAGGATTCTGGGGCATGCTTCTGCCTACACATTGCCTGTTGTTCTTGCAATGCCTACTGATTATTAAACAACATTTTCCTTTAGTTTCTTATTTCAACTAGTCCCATTCAGAACAGTAAGTAAATGGACAGACCGCAGTCATTTCAATTTCAGTGGTACAGAAGAAGAAGGAAGGGAAGTTTTCTGAAGCACAAAAGAAAGAGGGAAAAACAGCGCTTAATAGTTGTATTAAAGTGTAAACGCTTTGGGCAAATTAGATGAGGACAAGAAATGCCATAAAGTTTTAACCTAGGGAATAAAATAAGCAAGACTGCACTGAAGTGGATGAGGAAAGGAAGGGGAAAAGTATAACGCTTCTGGAGGTAATGTCACTTGATATTTATGATTTCTGCTTAGAAGCATAGCTGGACATATAATTAACACATGTATATAGCTCACTTGCGTAAGACAACATAACAGTGCCTCTTCTGAGTGCTCGGCCAGTGTCCTGTGTCCTGGAGGCACCCCAAGCTAAAGGCATTGATGGAGACATTTGGAGTGAAAGTACCAATCCAGTTGTTTTCTACCCAACCTGCTCTGTCCTGCTGGCACAACTYCACCATCCCAAGCACAGTGAGACCCTGATGGATGAGGAGTTTGTGAGCACCTCTCTCTTCCAATCCAGTTATGGCAGTGGAAGTTGCGACTTTTCTTCTGATGAACAAGTCTGAACTGTGATGATGCTAGAGCCAAGCAGCTTATTTTTACTATTTATTAATTCATCATTCCTTTAGCAATTGGGAACCTGCTCCTTTGAGTTTACATCCAAGCTGGTTAGACACAGAGTGAGCAAGTCATTAAGTCGCTTGCTATGTTAAAGCCCCATTTCAAAATTGCAGCCCAGGAAACACACTTCCTAAAGTAACCCAGTCATTGCCTACAGATTTAAGACCTAATTCTGCCTCCACATGCACACAGAGCTTTAGAAAAGAGATTCATAAAAAATCTGRTACTTATTGCAACTTGTATCAAAACATAACATTTTCCAATATGCAGATTCCAGTTAGCAAAACACTCAAGTTGGAAACCTATTCACTGCTAACTGGTTTTGGCTGACTGCTTTTACAGACAGCAACCTCACGCTCACTTGCAGAGACCTCTACGTCTTTAGCATAGCTTTACTGGGTGATGATAGGGAAGATAAAACAAACATTTTTACTTATCTGATCTTGTGTAAATGAAAGAATCAACTGTTATATCAGTGATAAGATGATTACTAAATGGTTCTTCTCCACTTCTATCAATAGCCTGATGAAAGGAATTAACACTGACAGTGATAAGTTGTTTTCTCAGGCATTAAGATTTCATGACAAGTGAGAATTTCTTTAGCAGTCAAAAGACATAAGACATTTTATCAGTTGAATATTGCTCTTCATTAAATGCATTAGAGGCGTCCAAGGATTTGCCTGACATTTAAGCAACTTCTGGATTACCCTTTTGCCTCTCCACAGTAATGTGGATCACCTCTCTTTACTGAATGCACAGGCTGTAATGCAGATCAATTTGTTCACCATCTTCCCTCTGTCACTTATTCTGTTACATTTACCTCAGCAATTCATTACAGACCTCACCTAATCTGTCTCCAGGTTTTCAGGGTTCTTTAACGCAAAAGTGTTTGCTCAAATATGTCAAGCTTAATGGACATGTTTTAGGATGACGCATGTCAGACTTAATGTATTTACCACATTAATCAGGCTTGCTTCCTTCACATCTATTTCCATTCCCTGAGAATGAGAAAACCTGAACTAAGTAATTATTTACTTAGTCCTCCAGTAAAAACTCAAATACTTTTGGTAGCTACAAAATGGCAAATGAAACTAAGCCTTCTGTTTGAGAGAGGGGGTGTCTGGTATTTGTTCTCTTATTGGAAGCCTGATAAAAGCTTATTAAGCGAGCAGATAAACTGCTGTTGTTTTCAACAAGCTCTGGAACAGGCTTTTGGATAAGCCAGATAACTAAGCAGTAAGAGTATGTGTATGTGTATCCAATGATACTTTCAAAAACAACATTTAAAATACACTTTTCTAGCTCCAGTGTACTTCAGATTTAGATTTCAGAAATAAATTGAGCCTATCCATGAGAAAAAAGACAGATGACACTGAAGCAAAGATTCTCGGATTAGAAATGGTATCAGTATGGAAGCAAAAAAGCAGACTCTATATCATGGTCTAGATTTAGGGGAGTCACATAATCCTGATCAGCAGTGCTGGGACACGACACACGCAATAAAAATCAGAGTGACCACSAGTTTTAAATGATGCAGGTCAAAAACCACGAGGGAAAAGGTGACAAGAGTGCTGCAAGTCATCACAGTCCTTTGGTCTCGTGTCTTTGTCCCACAGTGAAAATTAAGGCTGCTAGATGTAACTCTTGCACAAAGATGACTGCTAAATCACTTTTGCTCCGTTCATGTCCTTCACCTCCCCTATAACTCTGAGCTTGATGGTGAGTTCAATTCAGTTTAATAGCACATGCATATACTCAAACCACACCTGCAGCACGTGTTGCCTCTTGCTCACATGGCAAGAGAAAAGTATGTATACCAACGGGTACTGGACCTAATTCCTGCACAGTGGAACTAAGGTTGTAACAGTAGAAGGCTTTGGCAGTATATATGGGTATTTGTGGGAAAAACATATGGAAGAACTGTAAGGACAAAAGGAATCAGCGATAAATGAGTTTAGCTGGGGTACTACAGAGAATGTAGGTTCTTCTCCTCATCGAAAAATCTGCTTATAAGTTTTTTTTATTATCATATATATAGTTTTATAGTAACGCTACAGGGTGCCACATAAAACAGTATCAGAATACACAGATAAGGCTATCATCTTTAGTATTTTGATACCTCAATACAAATAATTATAATGCTGACATTTCATTTTAAGTCAAACCCACTTACAKCTACAGCACTTTTTATGTCATACATTTGCTATCAGTATATCTGCAAAATTGCTATCACGCTGCAAGCAACTTATCTATAAAACCTGCTGTCAAGGACGTTCCTGTTTGCTACTGAAAATGTAGCTTGATCACTTGTCTTCTTTCCTGCATATAAAGCTGCAAGGGGTGGACTCTAACACACAGCACAACACACAGCATATCAAGACCACTTCCTCTCTGGAACGCTAAGAATCCACAGCATTCAAACCAAAGTTCTCTAAAGAAGAGAAACCTCTAAAAAGTTGCTTGAAAGACAGTCCTTCCTTCTTCTGACCCCATTGCCTTTAAATTAAACTGCAAAAGCCTTCTGCAAGGTTGCTCTTGGAAAGTAGAAAAAAATGATGATAAAGGCTGCTCTAAGGTAGATGATTATCAGGAACTTTAATGGAATTGAGCACTGGGCTACAGCAGAACTACAAAAGCATCCCTTGACCTCAGTGGGTATTTCTGTTCAGCACAAAGCAGCTAAACTTTTAATGTTGCTTTTATAGTGTGGATGACCAACCCTCCATCCACTTCGAGACTTTTCAAAACCCTTTAAAGTATCTGCAGGCTTTTCCTCTTTATTATAGAAACACCAGTATCTGTCAGGTTCCCGTTTAGTGCTGGATGAATCAATTCTGAGCAACTGACCTGAACCTCTGGCCAAAACCTGACAAAAATTAGACTCAACTCTTTCTTCAGAAGTTTCAAAAATTCTGACCACATTTATCCTCATAATTTTTACCTGCCTCATTTCATCTGAAATACTCAACACAAACAATATGAGTCAGTGCCACAGTTAACTCCTTTCCAAGAACTGTGAATCCTTCTACCAGCCCTGCTTGCCTCAGGGAATTAACTCCCCATATAACTGCAATAGGTAGTATCTTGTGCTTCCACCAGACCAGCTAATACCAACAGCACCCAGAAGTATTCTGGACATTAACTGCCAATTCTTGCATTATCAAGATGTGCTCTGTATCGTGMCCTCAGTGCTAAAGCAAACTAGATTTTTTTTTTAATTCATTTTTACCAGTAATGTAATTCTGAGTACCCAGAGGACAAAACTACCTGCAGAGCAATCCCTGATGTTTAAAGCTCAGTATGATTTTATTAAAGAATGAAATTGGCCCTTTAGTTCAATCAGTGGCATATTAAAGATAACATTTGAAAGCAAAGAAGCTACCAGTTCAATGACAGAATTATTTTAGATGAACTGTYTAAGCTTTCATGTATTCCTTGAACTTCAGTGCTTTTGGCCAGAGGTATTTGCTTGAATCATTTAGGAATTGCTGAGGATAGAATGACCACTGGAAATCTTGTATGTGAATAAAGATATTTACACACAGAAATATCCAGGAAAAAAAAAAAACAAAAACTTTTCCTCAATGTTTAAAACTCAGTATAAATTTAAGAGTAGACTTCAAAGCTTCTTATAATTTTTTTGGCCAATGGGAAATTCAAGACGATGCCAACATTGACAATTCTACTGTTTTGGGGAGAATGAAATACTTTTCCGTTTTAAAATGTACACTTTTTAATGTTACATGGGAATAATATTGTTAGGAGCTTGRCATACTGTCTGTGGTGTGGGTTTCACATCCCATTTTTACTGACATTTGTATCATCTTTGCTATCCCTTTCACAAGGCTTCAAAAATCATCAGAAAATGATGGTAGGACATGGCCATGGCCACTTAGATTAGCTCCCAGCAATTCGGCCTGCCAGCACTATCAAGTTAGCATTGCAACTGGGGATGTTGCAATCAGGTCTTTTTACATTACCTTCTGTCAGAAGATACGGTGCTGCACGACTGCTCTGTCATGCATCTGTTTTGCCAGGGCCTGATTTGGCATCCTCGCTGACACTCCAGCAAAAACATTCAGAGTATATCTTATTTTTCTTTAAAAATATTTAAAAATGTATCAAATATGTGCTAAAGCACAAAATAGCAGTAAACRCTTACTATATAAATGATCGTGTGTTCCTGAGATACAAGAAGGGAAATTTTGTATTACTGTGTATTCTGTAATCTTTCAGTTTAGCAAATCTAAAGAGTCAGCAAAAGAGTTTAGATTACCAAATGATAATAAGTTTAAAAACAGCAACTGACAGTTTACACATGTTTTTGTTTAACAAACCCAGGAGCATGTCATCATTAGAAAGTGATGAACCAGCATTGTCATACATGGTACCAACTTCGAAGGCTGTTCAGTATTAAGTATCTTGTTTATCAGCTAACTCAGCAGATTTGATACCAGTTTAGGTATTTTTACACTGAAAACTA
Source organism: Rhea americana (assembly GCF_003343005.1). Classification (NCBI taxonomy): domain Eukaryota; kingdom Metazoa; phylum Chordata; class Aves; order Rheiformes; family Rheidae; genus Rhea; species Rhea americana. Next base: position 2,744,125 of record NW_028186834.1, on the reverse strand, counting down.
CACCAACAATTGTCTTTTCTATGCACTCTTTACCATAATACATAAAATCTTCCTTGCWTAATCATAGCTTTTTAACATCTTCTACAGATTCACACTTTTAGAACAAAAACAGTAGAAGCAGCTCTTTGAAGTACAGCTGCGAAACCATAATGAGCTTTGTTTTTCCAAAATGACTGTTATGATGATGAAGAATGCAAATGTGTAAGAAATGGACATGCTGTCCCGTGAAACTTCCAGGACTTCAGAGATGCTCCTCTTCTGCAAGAACCATCAACACTGGGAAATAGTTCCACGAAACCAACGGACCAGAAGCCTACACCAGAAATGACCTGATCAGAGGATATAGCAACTGCCCTCCTTCATCAGCCTCAGGACTCGTCTCCCTATCACGTGTTTGACAGCAGTGAAGTAATAGCATTTGCAGAGTTATCCTTCCTCTCTTATCCCCTTCCTGCTTCTGCCAACCAGTCGCTTAGGAGCTCGTAACAACAAAAGCTGAATTTGGCTTTCACATCGCAGTGAATGCTCCTCACCAACAGACTCTTCGCAAGCTTCACAAGATCCTCCTTGTGCTTGGCTTTGACTGAAAATCCCAAGATGATGTGGGAAACATTCCAAATTAAAGTTTCTCAAAGCTGCACAGAGTTTCAGTCTTGGGAGAAAAAAAATCATTATTTTCCTGTGAAAATCTTCGTAACAGAAAAATCCCAGAACCTCTGAAAAGGAAGTTGGGATGCAAATCCGAACCAAACCTAGTATCCTAGGCTATTCACAAAGAAAAAGGCTGAGATACATCAGCAAAAATAAAAAATGTAAGAAAAACTATACCCTGACATAYAAAACACAGTGCGATACTGATTGAGGAGTATTCGGGAAGTGCACTTCCCGAATGAGAACCGTGCTTCTCATTTCCTGGCCTTGTGCGTGTCCTGCTGATGTAAGCAGCAGCTGACATACTCTGCATTAGGAATCAGTGTGCTAACACTAACAAATCTGTTTAGACATCTATTACTTTTATTGTGCCAATATCACCCATAGTACATAATGTACACAGCCCATAGTACATCATCAGAGAGTTTCCYGGCACAAACCAATAGACTTGCACAGCAAAATCCATGAGTTAATTCTAACAAGGCAGAACAGGGATGGCTGGGATCCTCTATTGAGCCTTTAAGAGATGATATTGTCCGGAGAAAAGACGCTGCTTTTGTAATTTTTACCTCCTGACATAACTCAGATGACGGAGAGGTCCTTGTAAGAATATAGGAGTTTCCTAAAGGCAGCACTGTCTGGCTCCTCTGCAGTGCTGCATACCGTGGACTTACATAGATCTGAGCCACAGACCTACCAGTCACTCTATTCATATCCATGAACACTGCAAAATGGGGAATAAAAGGGTCTTTTCTTTGTGAAAAGGGATTTTAGTGCACAGGAGGACTGGATCCATGCTGAAGGAACTCACCCAGCTAACTGAGGCATAACTGGGAACCCAAGGCATAATGGAAGTTCGACTCCGGGGAACACCAGCCACCCCGCTCCAATGCCACTGTGTCCTGCCAGAGACTCAGATTCGGTGCACGTGGGAGGACTAAAAGATTAACGCCCTCAAAACCCAGCAGCACAACATATTACAGGCCCCACTGACAAAGTAATACATCAAAATATATAGTGATTAGATTTCAGCCATGAGCATCAATTACACTGAGGAACACCAAGGAAGCACTGGAGTCTTTTCAGGACAAGGCTCTGCAAATAGCTGTTTTTTCTGGTTCAGTAGCTGGATTGAAAAATTAAATGCAAACATTTCACATCAACTCAAAGCAGAAGTTTTCAGAATCTGGGGAGGAAGGGGGGGAGRTGGGGATAGGAAAATAATTCTTTCAGGCTGAGGAAAAATCACCTTAAACAGTGCTAAGTGAGTTGTTTCATTTTGTTTTGGGCAATTTTTAATAACACAAGGAAAGGCCTTTACACCGAGTACGGATCCAGTATTTCATTTTTTAATGCCCACCCAGTCACAGAATTCCCCTTTTTAAAGCACTGCACTGCATTATTGAAAGTTCTTGTTTAGTTACTGCAGTGGAGCCAAATCATGGCTGGGGGGCTACAGAGGGGAGACTTTACAAACACCTTCTGCTTACTTGCAGAGCTGCAAGGGTGACAGCCAGCATTTATCTGGYGGAATTTGGGACTGGAAGGGATATGCAAGCCATAGAACACTGCCAATATTTTCCTACCCCAAAGAGAAGTATGTTTCAGCACAATTACTCCCTTCAGCCCCGCCTGCTAGGCTGACGGACTTCTGCTTTGTGCTCCATTGCCTAGTAGGTATTTTAGCAAGTACTGAAAGTTCACCTTTGGTTAAAAACCAGTACATGCCAATCAAGAAGCAGGACTGCCGTGCTGCCCTTCCCAAAAGCATATGGCAAGGGCAACTTTATTTATTTGCATCAATACCTTTAAGGTCTACCTCTCYTCTGAATAGCCACCTAGTTTGCTACTCATTCTGGGTTAGGTTGTCATTGCAATTATTCTACTGTTCAGAATTTTACTCTGCCATTTGGCTGCATATGGAGTTAAATCAAGGCCAGACGGCAGCATTACAGAATACCAGTATTGCTCTCGCAGAAAGCATCATGCACAACCACCCTAAAGTCAGGGAACTGTATGCAACCCACKAGCTCTGGAGACTGAGATGGTCTTTCACAGCCAGCTTCCAAAGTCCTGCTATGAAGTATCACTTTGCTCCAAGATAGGTAACAGTATGCACATACCTTSTATATAGTTGGTAAAATCTGGCTATCCCTGAACAGTGCTAAATGAATGCTAAAAGACATTATGTAAGCAAACAAATAAATGAGGATTAAACATTTTTTTTTCCAAGAACTGAGACAGCAATAAAATCCAGTGAAAAATATAATTTTGTACCTATCACATGACTCTGACATGTAGTCCTGGCCATGGTGTCCTCCTCTTCTTCTTGCAGGTTTTCTGTGACTACTTTAGCCTGTACATAGTACAACAAAAGTGAAGAACATCTGAGATTCTGTTTRTGTTGTTTCATCAGAACTAGAGAATATTTTTTCAGAAACAAATCAGGGTATTGTTACAGAGCTACTAGGAGTGGAAGTTTACAGCTTGTCTCGTTCTACARATGACACCTGAGGATAATAATTTTAACTTCATTAGAAGTCACAATATGCAGCAGTCAAAAAAAATTCCTTGGAAGACACAGTTCCTGAAAAGTCTTCTCCTAYCTTTTGTTTTTAAATAAGAAATTATACATAGGTCTCATGACCTCATATTTGTTTCTCTCCAGAAATATCATGTTCCACATTCTGTGCTAAAAAAAGGTGAATTTAATATGTGATGCAGGATCTCTTCAATTCAGTCTGCAATCACTTAACTTCAGTATCTCTGTTTCCACCCCTACTAAAAAGCATTTTATTAGCTAAACAGAAATTAAAACTTAATTTAAGAATGCAGTGCACACTAAGAGCCCTTATTTCAAGCACTTTACATCTGCTTCCAGTGTTATTTTAACCCACTTAGATCTTTGTTTTTTTGGATGAATGCATATTTTTGCTTTGTTCCTTCGCATTCCTGTTTTCTAAAGCGCATAYGTAAAGCGAGTATCTTCCTAACATACAGCGAAACCCCACCTCCATTATATACCCTCAGTGGCCAAAATTCAAACACAGGGACATGTTTTTGTGCCAAGTCAATACATACGAATCAAAGAGGAATGAAGATACTTTCAAGGTCTGAGAGTAAGAAAGCCATCCCCGCAGGAAACATTACTTTCAATCTCTCAGATCTTTTAAATTATTTGTTAATCACACTCAGCTGTTTTAAACCACTTACAGCAACTGGTTGATTTTGTTTATATTCAAAATAAMCTTAAATACATTTTGTAATATAAAACAGAGGGATTTATCATCATTTGACTGACTCTAATATCTTTGATCATAGTAGATATTCTGCTTGTCTAGCTTACACAAGGAGTCCTGTTGACCTCTTGTGACTAGCCTCAGTAAGTCGGGAAAGATTTGCTCTCCATATTTATAAAAGGTCATTTACAATCTCTTAATCCTAGAGATTTGATTACATCTTTTTTCTTCTGAAATGAGGCTCTTCAGGCTATAGAAGATGAAGAGGAGAATATGTGATCATTTGGCATCAAATTACGGGTAAAACAATTTTTCACATTTGCAGACTGCATGGCGGTCTGTGCCTTGCTACTGATGTGACATTTCACAATATTAGGATAGATTTCCGGGTATTCTCCAAACACACAGACTGCAGACAGAGCGGGCTATACAGAACTCCTGGTGTCTTGATTTTGGTGCCACTCTTCCACCTCACAAAGTAAAAGCCCCCGGCTTTTCTAAATTACACTGGGCTGTAATAAAATCACAAAGATGAAATGAAGCAGTACAGCACAAAAATGACTGCATCTCACCTTAAGCTCCAGTCAAGGACATTAAAAAATACTGGAGAATGTGGAATATCCTTGGTGTGGGCTAAAGGATTGTGTATTTCTGTTGGCTGGCCTTTAAAACAAAGTGGTTTTTGGATGAACACTAATGGGACATATATCCCTTTGAAGGTGAATGCAAAAGGCCACCACTGGTGGAACGCTGCTTTTTCCATACATTCAGTAGCAGTCAAGCAATAATGCTCTTYGCATGAACAAAAATGGTGCATACGTTACAGTGTAATTGTGCTCCAAGTCTTTACCTGGTACCTCACAAGAGAAGATACCTGATTGTCAAAAATTAAACATGTAACAGAGAAACCTTCTAGAAAATTAATATTAAAAATGTTATGGCCAGGATTCAAAGAACCAGTAAATATATGATATGCAGTTTTGAAATACATTGGTTTCTACACTGACCCTTATCACTGAATGCATTTACATTGTTCACAGAAGAAAAGGAATCCTCTTAGTTCAAGGCTTTTCAGAAGATTTACACTGTTTTCTCCAAAAGCATTCATTTTGTCTTTTTATAACGAAAAAAAAGCACAATGGGCCGTGATACCACATGCTACTATTTTCAGTCACTGATACCTCCCGATCCTTTGCAATATGCTTCAAAGTAAGGAGACAAAAAAACTAACTGAAAATGATAGTAATAAGATGCATGAACTTTGAATTTGAAGACTTTCCATTGTTCTTCTTGTACAACCTTTTGGAGACAAAATCTTACATATTGTGGAACCCTGTAGTATAGCTCTTTCATATATTAGCCTTAAGAACTGTGAGCATATGCTTGTATTCTCTTCAYTCTAAATGTCCGCAGCCTTTTGGCATTAGGTATTTCTTTTAGGAATTAGATGCAACAAAAATATAACATAAAACTCGCAAAGGCAATGTGTAAAATATAATTCAATCTTCAAAACCAATATAGGAAATAATCTGATTTCCAGTTTAACAAAAAAGTGAATGGTGTAGGCTAGGTAATGCCTTTTCCCTACGACTAAGTTGTCCCTAAAAGCTAAACAGAATAATTAGCACCCCCCCCCATTATTTATGTATATCAAGAACAATCTTTGTACTTCTCTGATAAGATGAAGTATGTTTCTGGATGATATACCTGAAGTTCTAAACAACTATTACTGTTGCAAATAGAAAGACTTTGCAACATGACAGACAGAAAGTACAGCAAATTACTGCAGCATTAGAAAATAAGTTAAAAAGAAATTCTAGGAGCAACGAGAAGAGCTTTTTGTACTTCTGTACAGCAAAGATATACCCTAAGCTGTCAGGACCATATTAAATGGGGCATAGTTAACTGAGTGGCTCTGATAAGGGGCTGTGCTTTGCTATCGGAGTTCTAGATCAGTTGGATTGAATTTCCTGCATATTGCACATTTCCAGACTTTCATTCTCTCTCCTTCCTTTCAGTGACACTACAAGGACAGCTTTAGATATGCTTATAATTTGTGGTTTTATAATGCAGGGGACATCTACATTTTCAAAGAAGAGACGATACCACAGTCAGAAGGAAGAAGTTTTCCAACATATTCACTCTGCATATGCTCCCCGTAAGTTTTGCAAAAATGACCTTGCGGATGTCTTAGTAAAGATATTGTTTGTGTGAAAGTAAGAAAAAAYATTGCCTGAAGTTTCAATCGTGTATGATACTGTAACTTTAAGCACCCTAAATACCAATACTAAGCTACTAGCTTTTCAAATTCCCACTGTGAAGCCTTTTGAAAGATGTTTCACCCTTGAAACACCTCCCAAATAAATAATTACTTTGTATTTCAAATTCTCTCAAGTGAAATTATTGCACGTGCAGTAGTTCAATGACTCACTTTTATCAGAACAACAAAGGTAACAGCCTCAACTTACTGTCCAGATATAAACTTGGCACAAGTCTTCAAATTATTTTGTGAAACTTATGATTATTGTTAATAATAATCATAACAACATGGTCAAGATCGCTATCAGGAATGAGGAAAGAATGTTGGTGAAGTTGAATCACAAAAGTTCAAGTTAAAGTGTCTCTGTTCTCCTGGTGCTTTTTAAAACACCATTGGAAGGGCTGCTGCTAGACAAGAAATAGCTCACTAAATTTTAAGGTTAATAATTAAAAGCTTCACAAGGAAGGGCACCTGTTCAGTGTGACTTTAGGTTACAGTYGTCACAGTCTGAGACTCCGGGTGCACATTTTTCAAAAAGCACAAACGTTAACTATCCACATAACCCTTCAAGAACCAGAATCCAGCAGCTAACCGAAAAAAACTATCTTTCTTCTGAATTGCAACATTCCTACTTGCTAGGTAAATTAAAGTATCAGTTATAGTTAGTACCATATTGAAGCTTAAAGCTAACTACAAGGCATTAACAGGGAGATTTTCCAGGGTACAGAGAGAGTCAGGGACCAATATATACTTTTGCCTTTGAAAGCTTCCCTCTTTTGTGACAAATACCCCCAAATGTGGCCAGATACTTTGCCTTTTCCTCACCACCACTGCATTTCTTAGGTTTAATGATTTCAGTAATGTTCAGAGGAATGCTCAACAGTGGCATGCAATTTTCAGAGAAAGGAGAAAAAAGGGAAAAACAGAGAATGGTCCTATTATTTCACTGTACCGCAGTATGATTATGGCATCATTGTGCATATATTTCCCCCGAAATTGAACTGCCAGCAGAAGCAGTAGGATCTTCACGACTAGCTGTATAATCTGGCCTACCGTGGAGCTGCCAACTTCTGTATTAATTCATCGTTCTCCAGCTACACACAATCTTTTCTATCATATATAAACAGTTATTATCCTGTTTGCCTGTACTGGCAATAAAGAACACATCCAGAAGTTAAAAAGAAGGTAATATTGTTTTTCAGGTACTAAAGCACTTACCAGGGTCTGATTCTGCATTTCCATATCAGCTTTTGTTTTGCTGTTTTTCTTGTGGTTTCCTTGAGAGCTGACGGAATTGTTGTGAAGAGAGGAGCCCTGGGAGCTGCCCTTCGACACACTCCTGTAGGAAACATTATTTGATCCACTTTCTGTCTGCTGAGCTGCTTTCTTATCAACTCTGCAGGTAGAGAGTGATTCCTCTGATAAATTACATTGCCCTTCTTCAATCACTCCACTTTCCCATTCCTTTAATGTTTAAAGTAACCTCTCTGTATCTTTCTGTCTCTAGACCTTTGAGTGATAAATGTTTCTAACTAGCCTTGATCAAATCTGTCACTGGCAATTTCAGGCAGTATATCAATTTACTCTCTCACATGTAATGATTTATTTTATATTTGGGATTGCCGTGGGGCAAACATGAAAACGCTGTACAGTAATTGTTAAGTTTTTGTGTGACCTGAGGTTTTGGTAGCTCTAAATGTAATTAATTCTGACTAGTTACCAAATACATGTTTGCTGGCTATAATAAATGAAAATGGAATACATTAAAACATGTACCTAATTATCCACTATTTTTTTCACACCATCTGTCTAGACTCTTGATTTCTGAAATCATTTGAATTTCTATCAACTTGGATGTAACTTGCCACTCTTTAATTTCAAAGACCATTGGTTTGGCTAACAAAGTAACATGAACAAAGCTATCAACTCATTCTTAACATTCAGGACTTCTTTAAAGTCCTGACAATACCAAATGTTTTCTGCCAGGCAGTCTCAGTCTAAAAGCAACAGACACTGAACCCAGTGTCTGAGGATGCCAGCAAAGCTACCATGTGCAATGCCACCTGCCAAATTGTCTCCCAGAGTTTTACCTGTTCAAAAGCTCTTTCATAAAACTGTCTTTTGGGGAGTACGCAGCTATGGTGGAACTCTTGGCTTGTTCACACCCAGGCTGGCCAGGAATGTCTTGTGAAGCTTTCATATTTCTGCTCTTCAAAACATCATCTAAACTGTCACTGTTGTCTGCTTTCCTGTTAACTTCATTTTCCATTTCACAGTGTTGTTCAGTTTTCTTTTTTTCCTTTTTTTTCTCTAATCTTGCCTGCTTAATTCCAAACCCAGAGACTTTTGCTTCTTTTTTCTCAATCTTTGTTTTAGGAACGTCAGTCTTCCTGCTACTCAGCGCTGGCAGTTTACTCTTCCGAAAGCCAAACCAGCTTGCTAGAGAGGGCCCAGTCTTTTGCTTAGTCTCTGCAGTGGGAGATTTGCTTTGTCCCTGACCCTTCTGCACATTTTCTTGGATGCATAACATGACTTTCTCTTCTATTGTAGGTTGTAGAGCAGGTGAACTCAAAACACCGGTAACCTTCTCAGAGGCTTCTGCTAACTGTAAAGACATTTGCTGTCTTTGTAACTTCATTGCTTCAAGTTTCTGAGGACACTGTATCACATCCATATTCCGAAAGGACGAAATTTGCTCAGAAGAAACAGCAGCTGATGCCTCAAATTCCAGTTCTGCTTGGAGAACACTTTTTTTATTCAGAGGTTTGTGTTTAAAATTTTCACTGCTTTTCTCACCCAGGACAGATAGACTATGTGCATCTTTCTGAGCAAGTGGTTTGTTTCCATCGCATTTTGAAACGCTGTGAAACAAGTCTAGTCTTGGAGGTGATCTGAACGGCAGTTTGCTTGGGCTTCCATGCTGGCTGCTGCAATTACTCGTATTTCCCAGAGAACTTTGCCTGGAATGAGAATTTTCTGTGGCTTTAGGAACAGCTGAAGGAGTCTCAGAYGTTGTCGCAGAGCTGGGAACAGCCCTGATTTGAAGTCCTTCCATGGCTGAGTTCTGCCTTGTTAGAGAATTTCCTCTGTCGGAGGTGTTTGTAATAATCTGAGTCCGTACTTTCCCAGGACCTTCCGCCACGAGGGCAGATGGCTTTTCCCCTGTGTGAATGCTAAAACTCTGGCTACGTGCTTTCGCTCCATTCATGCCCAGAGCCGGTTTCAAGTGCGACTTGTTGCCAGAAGAAACAGATCTCTTAACTGATTTGTTTTCTAATCCATCTACTTTGTCAGCCATCAAGTTGAAGTTCTCACATGAATGAGGTGATGCTGCATCCATACCAAGTCCTGCAGTACAATTATCTTTTATTTCAATTTCAGACTTAGAGTCTTTTAATTCAGTGTCCGCTGCRCCTCCAGTGCTTATATATCTAGATTCATCCTGCTTGTACTTACTTGGACTCACATTGCTTTTGGAAGCTGCATTCATACTGTCTTTTTCCTGCTTCCCTGGTACGGTAGAGCTCTTCCGGAGAAGTTGGGGCGATCTGACAAATAATTTCAGTCCTGCAGGGCGACGAGCTTTCATCCCTTTCTCATTAGAGTTTTGGGCAGAATTTGCAGCATCATTACCATGAAACTGTGTTGACAACGGGGAATTGTTTACCTGAGATAGCAAAGGCTCGCTTGTGCTCGCTGTGTGACGCTGGGAGGATGCAGGCAGAATGTTTGGCATCTTTTGTAGCTGATCTATCCCACTGTCACTGGAAGTATCTTTCTTGCTAGAATATGCGCCTGGTGAAGAAGTTGTTTCCAATGATGAACAATCTAGAGAAAAAGACCTGACTGTTTGAAAATCTGTGTTGGAAAAATCACGACTCCTGTAGAGAGCCAGCTGATTAGGGGYTTTGGGGCAAACTTGCTTTGCGGGAACTTTGGAAAGTCCTTGGCACGTGCTATGGGGTTGCTGAGATACGCATTTATTTCGCATAATTGCTTCTGCATTTTCCTGACGGTAAGATAATTCAATTTTGGCCCCAGAAGATACATTTTTTGCTTGCATTTCATGACTAGATTGATTATGAAAGCCAGAGTTCACAGTCCCTTTTAAYGGTGATGATTTAAGTAAATTTTTTGCTGTTTCGCTGGAACTAGCTACTCCTAACTTTACGGATACAGGTGGTGAATGAGCATAATTAGGCCTAACTAGCAGTGAAGTTGACCTGCCTGGAGGAAGGGGTGGTGATGGTGATCGGGCATCTGCAGTTGCTGCATTGCAATGAGTATCTCTGGTGGGAGGTTCTCCATAGTCACTGGACTCTATAAGGTGCTGAGGCAACAGTGGTGATCCTGGACTCTTTGGATTTTTCATCCCATCACTTCTYCCTGGAAGCTTTGGGCCAGGCAGAGGGTGGGCAGAGGGCTTTGGGAGCTGAAAGGTGACTTTTGAGTCAAAATTGCGAGGTGGACTTTGTGCTTTTTTGAATCTGGAAAGCTTTACAGGTGGCAGAGCAGGTGATTTTTCAAGGGTTGCAGGGCCCACTGATGTAGTTACAGGTGTCTCCTCACTCTCGGTCACTGCGTTTTTTGGGGGAGAAAATTTCCCTCTGCTGGGTATTTTAGTCAGGTTTGGATTTTGACTGATTCCTGCAGGCACAGGGGAGCTGGGGCTGGCCTTGTATGATATATCATACACTGGCTTCACTAGCTTTTGTCGTTGACCATTTTGTAATATCGCTTTCCCACAGCGTGAAGATTCACTGCAGGTCATGGGGACAACTGTGTTTTTATTCCCTACGTTTTCTTCAGGAGACCTTTTCTTCGTTTCATYTTCAGGTCTTTCTAAAGCAGGGTACTTTCTAACATTGGTTCCTGTCTGCAAATTAGCTATTCCCTGAGGTATGAGTTCAGTATATTCTGCACTGGACCTAGTTTGTGGCTGGTCGATTGAAATTTCATTTCTTGTTACAGTGACAACTCCAGTTTGATGTGAGCTGAATTCAATAGGCTCACCATCCTCAGCATCAAATATTACAGTAATGCACTCTTCAGAAGAGGTCTTCTTTATAACTTTTTGCTGTTTAACAAAATTACACGTCTTTGGCCTAATATCTGAGTGAGCAGAGCGCTGTTTGTCCTCTCCGTCAGTATAAACAAACTGAGAACTCTCCGTCAGTACAACCACATCAGCGTCCTTTGTGTACTTCTCAGGAAAAGGAGCTGCTAACAAATCTGATGGACTTTTCTCATCACTGCTTTCTATGTGTAATTCATCCAAGACTTCATTGTCATCAGTATCTGAAAGCTGAAAATTAAGGTCCTTCCAGCCTATGTTAACAAGGCTTTGATCTAACTGTAACTCAGGCAACTCTGCTTTACTGCACGATTTTACTTGTGCCTGAAATCCACTGACAAAACTTGTCAATTTTTCAGGTCTTTCTTTTGAATTAAAATATGCGCTTCTTTCAGGCAAAGGCTTCCTGTCAGGGTCCCAATCAAACAGACTGTCAGAAACACTGTGAGTTAATTTGTTACAACAGATCTTGCAGTCCTTGCTTGGTACTTCCTGCAGCAGCAGCAAAGATGAAGCATTGTCATCTATGTCATCATGTGAATCTGAATCATAAGAGAAAGTTTTGCTATGTTCAATGCAAATATTTCCTATTTCCATTGGCTGACAATGAGTCTGTTCTTTATGGCTGCCACATTTAACTCCAGGGGAATATATTCCTTCATTGGAGTTCATGCAATCTTTGTAACCCCATTTTGATATTACTGAAGGTGACTCAAGTAATATTTTTTGTTTCTGTAATTTCTTCAGCCCTTGTAAGATATGGTTTTCCTTGATACGAGTTGGAGGTAGATCATCTGCAGGACTTGAGAGGTTGCTCGGTAGTGAAGAACCAATACTTATTCTTTTATCCCAGGTTACGGATGACTGTTAAGACAAAATAAAACTCATGTATTACTCAGAAGTGCTAGTAAACATTTTAGTAAAGAGATTTAGGAATTGCATGGGGCATTATGTTTCATCCATTAGCAATGTTCTTCCTTAACAAAGGATTTCATAGTGCTGTGAAGGATGCAGTGCACCTAAAACCTCCAAGAACAATATGAATGGAGGGATTAGGAGAAGAACAACAGATTGACAAAGACAGAAGAAATATCAGAATGAGGAAACTGTGAGCAAATGGGAGTGACAAAGGAATTGTAAAAAAATAAAATAAAAGGGAAACAGTGAGAGGGAAGGAGACACGGAAAGAGAACTCACTGGATGTAGTGACAACTGTTTTAAATATATAGGAGAAAAGAAAAAAAGCTTTCAAAAACAGTCAGCCATTCAATTAATTTTGTGTCAGATTAATTTAAGATAATAAATGAAGCAAATTAATTTGATTTACCCTTTTGCTGCATGTTTTCCCATCATTCCAAGTGTAGGAGGAACCACTGGAATATTCACTGCAAGCACTTGAGAGGGAGAGTTCACTACTACTGCAGCTGCTCCGGGGATACAGGCGGCTCGGACCTGTCATATTTAATTGACTCTGGCATTTCAAGACAGGTATGCTGGATTTCACATTCTGCTGGCATTCCTAAAACACAAGAAGAAACAGAAATAGCTCGTGGCTGGAAAAAGATGATTTTTCTTCCCCCTGATTAAGCAAGACAAAAACCAGCAAGTAAGCTACTTGCACCTTCATATTATGCTATTAGCATCAGGGGACATTAATACAGATAATTAAAATAAAAATTGCTGAATTATTCATCTGTTTTGGATTAATCCATAATGCTCCATGTTTCTTTCTTTATTCTTAAACCAGTATTCTGCTTTTGCTAAAGACTATTTTGAGTCTATTTGAATTATACTTCGTACGTAAGCAGCATGCTCCAGTAAGATACAGAAAACAAAGTTATAAGAGTACAAGTACATCTTGACAACTGCATTATAGCCCTACAATGAAACAGATGAGGCTCTACGCACTGCACAAGGTAAATTAATTTAGTGTCCCAACCAGAATGTCCACTGAGAATGGAATCTCTCCGTTACAGTCTAATTTTGGTTTCCTATCTAGTTCAAAGCTTTGTCTAAGAAACTCTCTGACGTAGGACAATCCATCTTGGTGTCACTCCCCGACAGCTGAAGCCTCTTGCTTATGCAATTTATTGACACTTTATGGCTGCCTTTAGTACTTGTGTAGTTATCGCCCCTCTCCAAATGCAATTTCAGCTGACTGTGACTAAGTGCCAGCTTTGAGGAAGAGAGTAATGAAGAGCAGATAGCACTTTAGGTAAAATATTAAAGCTCTGTAGGAGCATCTAGGATGGCTTTAATTTGTTTTCAAACTGATACTCTTGTGCCTAACAATGTTAGAGCTTTTTTAATGTTAAGTGCCTGCACTCTTCTGTTGTTATGCTATTCTCTAGTTTCCTTACAGAATCAGACATCTTTTTAATTACCAGAAACGCCAGATAGAAAGACATTACTGCATTTTTATAAAACTTTGTTTTGAATTTCATTAAGGCAGAAAATTTTGCAACCCCAAAGAATATTTGTGGATTTTTTTTTTGTTTTGGTATGTATGTGTTACAGCCTAAATTAGTTTTGCTTAGATGAAAATTTTACCTTTATATTCAGGAAGACGCAAAGAAATCTAGAGTCACAGAATCCACAAAACAATTACCAGAACTGTATATGCAGCAGACACAAAGCCTCTTCACGCATACGCTGGGGAAAAATTATGTAGTTTGTAGGCACTTCTTATTTGTTAAAGTGTTTGTTGGACTTTTGCTAATTTCTTCCATTTTCTCACCCACCTCTTCCCATTTATTAGCACTAGGACTGAACCTTTTTTTTTAGTTAAATGGCAGGGAGCAGAATTATTCCTGCTGGGGAGTTCATCAGTACAGCTGTTCATTGCTCAGCTGACATAATAATGTTCTGGTTTTGACAAACGTAACCACAGGGCAAACCATTTTTCTCTGTCATGGGCAAAACCTATGAATGGGAACATCATTTAGAGGTAGCAAGAGCAAGTTTCACCTCTGGGAGTTATYGGTACACGTCTTCCCAGGAAGTCAAACCCATGTAGGAGCAATAGCCGTTAAATCCTCCGGATCTGGGAGGAATACCTGCGCCTGCACCAGAGGCAGGATGATGCCTCTGCTTCAGGCTCACAGACGGACTTTCTCGCTCTGTTGATACAAATCACTGTACTGCTGGCATCCCGGCTCCTATGGGAGACCTTACACTAGGCTATGTCCCAGGCATCACAGCGTTTAAGGGAAGGATGCCTGTAAAAACCCTCTCCTGTAAGAATCTCCTGTAAGAAAAGAGGGGAACAGAGCGTACTCGCGTAAAGCCCTGCCTTCCCTTCCCATCACCTTCAGCTAGTCCATGGGCCTGTCCACCCCCTCGCTCGCATCCCTCCCTTTGCACCAAAAAGAAAGAGAAAGGCATTTGCTCCTGGGGTTTCAGCAGAGGGGAGAACAGGTATCTAGGGAAATCAAAAGAGCAGGATATTACAGTAATCATTTTTACTTAAGCAGATGAGAAAATCTGTTAAAAAGTCCTGTAATTAGAGACTCTGAGGTAGGATATCTACCCACCTTCTAGACTGCATTAAGATCATTAGAAAGGGACTGGAATTTTCTTCTGCAATTTGCCTTTATTCTCTGAGAAAGAACTTTAAATAATATGTTTATGAGGCATCAATTAAACATATTTAACTGGCATACGGGTTAATTACCTAACATTATGAAATTTGCATTTTTTGTAATCATGACTTTTTTAAATCATTACCTTTAATGAAATCAGCGTGCAAAAGCTTGACTACAATGTTGCAATTTAAACGCATTATAGTTACTACAGAGAATTGAAAGAATCAAACAATTATAGAGACAAAACTATATACTCAGAACCTGAAAGCTAAATTACATATTATGCAAAGGGTAGTTAACATCTTTGTGAACCTTTGAAACAATGCCTTTTCATTAAAATATGTACGAGAAAGCAGATTACATTTCTGTTGACACTACTGTACTCCAAGATCAAAGGCAAAGACAGGTTCAACATTCTGTTCTTGTTCTCTTTATTTCCCTCTATCTTTATGTGACTTTTGTTTTTTAAGCTACTTTTCTCTTTGACAATGAAACATGAAAGCCACACTGGCTAAAGTTTTGCCAAATAAGCACAAAGCTAACGCCATCTGAAAAAAAAATGCAGAGCCCATGAATTTTTAAAAGTTCATACATAATATATCATAAAAGTAGGATGAATAATACGGTGCATGGGCTTTAATAAAAAGCTCCTTGACCATTTCTCAGAGATTCTGAGATGTAATCAATACCCAAAAAGGTATCTTGGGGACATTGCTAAGATTTAWGCTTTTTTGCACAGAGTGACACTATCTGCTTACTATATCAACTGAGGACACAATATTGAGTTTCGGAGAACAGAAGGAAGAAGAAGTATTGTTATATCTGCCTCAGCACTGTTTCAATTCCAAGATCAGCTTTATGGCTGGCTCACCCATGACATCACGCTTCAGCAGAAAAAAGGGAAGGTTCCCGACGAGGGGGACAAGGACAGCACAAAAACTCACATGAATCTGAGCATCAGCAGTTCGAGATTGCACCAAGCTTCTGTTTCTCTCTACTTCTGAAAGCAAATCCCCAGATGAGAGATCTAAGATGCGTGAATGGAGTTTCTGGGGGGGTAGAAGGGAATGACCAAAGCATAAACGTTTGTCAAATATGCAACAGATCAGCATTTTTAAAATTCCAAACTCTGTGGTTAAATTCCAAGAGAAATGAAGACCTGGGGTAAATGAGGATTTGTTCTAATTTGAAAGGTTGCTGTTCATGCTTACTTTGTCCAGGACTTCCTCTATGAAGAACCGATTCTTCAGCTAAAAYAAACTACGTTTTCTCTCAGTCACTGTTTTGCAACTTATCACTATTCCACATGCAACAATGACAAATGAACATGAATCCCACCATTATCCCTAGTGCTTGACAGGTTTCAGGAAAAAAAGCAAAAAAAAAATGAACTACAAAATTAACATTTATAAATCAATCAACCTGTTAATGTCGTTTTATTTAGGCGCTGTTACATCTTGAGTGAATGATTGTAAAAGTGACCCTATTTTTAAACAGAATTGATCTGGTGAAGGCCTCTCTTGCACACATTTTAACTCAAAGTCATTAATGTCATCTGTTAGGAACAATTAATGTGAATAGAAAATAATTGCATCAGGGAACTAGGGACTTAGAGGATTTTGCGCATTAATATTCACACGTTGTTCGATTACATACTCAGTACTTTATTTCACTTTTGCTTGGGAGGATGGCTAAACCGGTGCCATTTCCCTCATATTCACCTGTATACTAATTACCAAGGCTTTCRGTGTGCATTAAGCCTGAGTTGGTTTAATTGCAGTTTCAATAAAATCCATGATTTATGTAAACGCCTTGGCTGATGACTTCAAAAGAAGAAATATCTGCCGTCTTGTCAGTCATGGGACCAACGTACATGCTACAGATGTTATAGATCTGACTCAAAGCCCACTGAAATCAATGAAAAAGCACATCAAAAAAGAAAAAGGGATGTCCATTCCAGACAATTTAGTCATTTTTTTGTAACCATTAATTTTTAATTTGAGAGTAATTTCTCAGGAGTTGCAAATTCATCTAGGTTTCACACAGTGATTCTTTAGCAGGTACTATCTTGTTGCAGGCAGATTACGGGAAATAGTTCCCAATATGATCAACGTTTGATATAATCACATTTTGTCCAGCATGTTACTGAATAGATAAAAATCCTACAGGCACTCTGTATCCAATGCACTTTTCATTAGAAATATTAACCACATCCAGGGTATGTGTTTTTTAACATCAGTGATGTCTATCCCCTAGCTACTCAGTGTGCACCTCTAAGATGTTATTATTAGAGTTGCTGTTAGGTGTTTGCTCAAGATTTGCTCCAGGTAAAAAGCCTTCCCAAGCTCACAGGTTTACTGACTTAGTACATGTGTTTTTCTTGACTATAATCCCAACTGTACAGTTGAGCCACCAGAAAATTCCACCTTTTTTCAGAAACAGGAGTCACTGATGTTATGAACAGGTGTTGCACTTGCCCTCTGCAGAGGAATTACTTTCCCCAGTGAAAGCAATCACCCGATTTCTGCTTTCACAGATGTTTTAGTGCAAATTCCTACGACTGGATCCATGCATTAGAGTTGCTGATTGGGCACATCTGAGCTGGATGAATACTTGAGCATCTATTTTCTCCTAAAAGTATTCTAGAAATATTGCTATAGGAGTTTCACACTTGTAAAACTTTCTTCACATCTTTCCAAGCAAAATATTTTAACTATTTCATTACTTAACCAGAAGCATACCTGCATCTCAACAAGGAGAAAAAAATACCTATATCCTTATAATGCCATCCATTAATGCGACCGTGTGCTGCTGTTATTATCCAGATCAGACCTAAGACCCGAGACCAGCCCGCTTGGATTTAACGCTTTAGAACCAGCACCAAATAGAAACAAATTCCCCCCAAAAATTCACCAATGAGAAAACACCCCCCGGCAGCGCACACTGACGAAGCCCCTGAGGACGGGGCTCCTTCCACAACAGCTCGCTGAAGGGAAGGGAAAGGCTGTGCCACCCCCCGGTCACGCTACACTCAAACGATCTCGCCTTGCATTAGACTCTATGGCTCTATAAAACTGTAATAATAAAGGTGACTCGGAAGGCTAAAATAATTAACCAAGGAGGAAAGTGTCTTCTCAAGATGTATAATGTGATTATACTTCTGTATCAAACAAAAGCTCCTCGCGCTGGAAACACTTCCCCTATACGTGCAAATAAACTGGAAGAGACGCAGCGCCAGCGCAACGCCTCGCTTTAACAAACTGCAGCGCCGAGCCTGAGTTGGATCATTAATTAAATACCGTCACGCAGCGCTGAAACTACTCACCCAATTACAAAAGAAAAAGGAGAAGAAAATTGTTTCTCTTTATTTTTTCTTCCTTCTCTATTTGCTAGTTCAAAAATAGGGAAAAACGTACTATCCCTTAAGAATTTCATTAATGAYCCATTTGCAATGAAGCAACAGATTGTGCGAATTACGTATTTCGGTTTCTTCTCAGCTAAGCAAAGTGTACTGCATGCTTTACGCATTACGGTTATTTTCAGACGACACAGTCTAGCTCAAGGAGTTCCTGCTGCCTCGCAAAAAACGCGGTATTAAAACCGCTGCCCAGGCTGCGTCGCAGGGCAGCACGAGGCCGACCACGACGCRGAGCGGCTCCCGCGGAGCAGCTCAGTTTAGACGACCGCTTACGTACGGGGCGAGAGCGCTACGGCCGCGGAGCCGCGCGTCAGGCGCGCCAGGCCCCGCGCGCTGAAACGGCGCCAGAGCTCTCTCCTGCTTWGTTTGCTTCTAGCAGAGACGGAGCAACGTGCTTCAAAGTCCGGATTAGCTCCTGTAAGCCCCGGAAAAAATAAAAACAAAGGAATTGATCATTTAGGTGGAAACCCATTACACCGAGCGCAACAGGAAATACAATTATCTGGCAGGCGGACGACCGATCCGTCACGCAGCGAGCCGTGTTCCTCCCCGCCGAGCCTCTCCGCTGAGGTTTTCACCGAGGGCGRCGCACGAGGCAGCGCTGCAGGGAGACTCCCCGAACGCGCATGCATCTCGGCTGTGTCCGTACGGAATATCCAGCAGTTCCCTTCATTTTTTTTTTTTTTTTCCTCATGGCCTGCAGCATTGCCAGGACAGTTTTCAATGAATGATGCCAAACTGTATGTGACTCTTCGATRTTGGATGAGTTAATTGCTATTAAATCAATTGGCTTTGCTTTTCTCACAGGAGCCAAAGCCCATCATTCACGGGCAAGAAACTGCGGAGACGTTTTCGGGGAGGACTTTTTCCTCCTCGGCGCTCTGCGCCGGAGCCATAAACGTTTGCAGTCTTTACGCCCCACATTTTTAATAATCTGCCCAAAGCAGATTCCTCTCAAAAGCACRGACAGCAACCCCACCGTTCCCATTCCATCCCCAGCGTACTAAATTCAGTAACTTTAGCAAAAACATGCAAAAAAATGCAACCCCCCCCCGAGATGAGTGCTAATATGGTGGTCCCTTTATAGGTGTGACAGGCTCATAAAAGAAGAGGGCTGCTTCTGGGTGATTCGGTTTATGTCTCGCCTGTCTCGCTATTCCTCACTCCCTTGTTCATCTTTAACTTACACCCATCAGATGCTGAGCACAGCTATAGAAAAATGACAGCTAGGATGAGTTTTAGCTTCCTTACAGAAATAACACTCTGCCACATTCCCTTTATACCAGAGAAGATAGTAGAACGAAAAAAAAATTATGCTTAGGTATGCAGTTTATCTAATATTAGTTCATGAAGAAATATCATCTGCTACAAAACTGAATCCTACTTTTCTTTTAGCCCCTAGACACATTGGAGAGGGATGCAGAAGAGAGAACATCTTCCGCCTGTTCTATCAGACATCAGCTGAATTCAGATCGCTCACTAATGAAAGTATTAAGTGTGAACTTTTCATGCACCAAGTCCTCTGAAATAAAGAGGAAAGTTAAGTGCAAGGAAAAGCTAAAARCAATAATAAAATGGAGTTCAACCTCAGAACGTACAAACAGATTTTACATTTAGACAAATTAGAGTTTGTAATATATATGCATTTGCCACATGGTAAATCTGCTTTCTAAAGAGAGCGAAACAAGTGCTTGTCAATAAAAAATAGATAAATATGAAACAAAAGTATAATGAAATATAGGAAATGTAATTGCATACCTTGCATATACAACAATTACAACAACGTCTAGTGTTTTATTACATATAACTGATGTAAAGAAAATATAATACTTATTTCAGCTCTTGGAAATCATATATTTAACAGAATTTCAGAATTATGTCCTGCTTTCCCGCTATTCCCTTCAGATAAAGAGAACTTCATGGCCATCACAACACACTATTTAACTTTGCAGTAAAAACAAAATTATTTTTTCCATTTTCACAGTTTATAATGGCAATAGCAATTTGCATACTGAGTACTTTCCACTAGTTAACTAGCTCAGTTAGCAATTTTCCTTCATCTTTCCAGCAGTTTACTGAATGTGAAGAAAGACAGTTTCCCAATAGAGTTATTGTGAAAGGCATATGCCTTCTCAAATTCATTTTTATACCTATACACTTTAGGCTAATTTTGAGGACGTTTCATGATRGAAGTACCTGTGTTCTTTTCCTCCTAATTCTATAATAATCCACTTTGCAACCATTATTTATTCTATCAATGTAAAGTTTCCTTAGACTTTTGCTACAACGTTTCAGGGATGCTTCTAAATGAGGTAAGGTCCTCTTTGCACAGTAATAAAACTCTCAAGTTCTTCATGTATTTCTGCCCAGAAGTAGATAGTTAAATAATGTGATTTTTTGCACCAGTTCTGGAAATAAAATGTGACTTTATATTATAGGCTACACAGAAATGTCCGTAAGGGTGCATGTCTCCCTAGATTCTCACTAGTGTGTGAAAAAGAGAGCAAGAATTAGATGATGAAGAAATAAGAGAACAACTGTTATTCCTAGAAACAGAAAAAAATCACTCAGCGTTTTAAGGGGAAGACACGCTGGGATCAGATATGAATTTTTCTCACTGTTAGCATAAGGGTGGCATTCGCTGGGAGCAAGGCAACAGCTTCGCATTCCACACTTTTGGATTCAGGTTTTTTGGTTATAATTTTGTTACATGTTTACGAGTAAAGCAAACAGCTTTGACTACATAAGGTTATTTTGCAACAAATATTCAGACTCATATTTTCCYCTGTACATATAGCAAAAGGGACCARTCAATCTGTATCTGCAAATCCCCTTAAACACCAACATTTTGCATCAATAAGCAGCCAAGGGAAAAGGAAAGGTATTAGAGGAACAGGGGAGCAACTAGAGGGTCACCATAGCTCTGCTGCGGCCCCGGTCCAGGGTTGCAGAGCATCCCCTGGAGAGAGGGGATAACTCTCTGCGTGTGGGTGAGGGGARTCAGTCACATGAGACATCTGGGACAACAGGCAAGAAGCACTCAACTTGACCACGCTGAGTTTAAGCATTGAATTAGGGCTAAAATTGAAATAGGAAACTAACAGCCTTTGACTGTTTAAATTACTCCTCCCTTCCCCAAGGTGGGGTGGGTTAATCCACAGTAAGTGGACCCCAGGATAACCCCCACAGGGGCAGGAGCAACCAGTTGGAGACTGGTATTTATTGCTCTTACCAACAGCTGTGGGAAACACAGCAAACAGAATCACAGGCTTACAATATTGCTCAGTGCTAACAGCACGAAGAGTTACACATAAAATGAATATTAAAGGAATAAGTGTAGAATACATTTCACTAAGCTAAACCACTTCTTAGTACAAAAAAAGGCAGCTTCTAGCTATTCCAGAAATTTCACCAAGTGGATTTGATTTTCTATTAATCTAATAAAAATACTTCCATGCAAGTTCTAATTTGATTTTTTTCCATTTGTTTTTGATGTTTTCCCCATCCTGTTAGGGTGAAGTTGCTAAAAAACTAGAAGTCTGCTGATGCAGAAGATGCTAGACCTTACATTCAAACACATTAAGGCATTAAGAGTGGTTTGTCGGTTTTGCTGGCAAATCCTCCAGGCGAGTTTACTGAGACTTAACAGACAACATCCAAGACAAAGTACACGGGTATGAYATTACAAACATTTGTATGGAAGATTAGGGTGCTAGAACTACATCAGAAAATCCTGTTAACATGACAAATCCAGCACAAAGAATAAAACAAAGGTTTYGCTCGCATCTGTTCAGATGCTACAGGCTTGCTACCCTCTGCTACAACCAAGCCATTTAGAGACAGGCAATAACAGTGAATTAGATTCCAAAGTAATTGAGAAGGTTGAGAACTGATGTCCTAGGGTATAAATTGGGAGGTATTAGTCAGACATTTGATGCATAAACATAAATAACATAATCTCTCTGTATTCTTCAGAGAGTTGACAACATTATCGTAAGCTTAAAATTACCCCTCTTCCAAATCCCCTGGTTTTATTAATTTTTATAAACTTGCTTTAAATAAAAGTTGCATTGAAAACCACAAAGTAATCCTCTCCGATCCTAGTTTTCATTTTATAACACTGATGTGTTTTCAAGTTCTGAGACTCCAAAGTTTTAGTTCTCATTTTGATAGCACTATGGTAGATACCACAGTAATAATAAAATGACAGTACAGGTATAAAGTTCCCTTTGGTTTGTAATTACTGTAAAGTCAACAGTTTACACCAATGACCTGGTAATCAGCTAGTCAGAATGTAAATAGTTAATGACATAAATGTTTTCATTGAGCTTGTTCATGGAAAACTTCTTCAGTATGGTACAACAGCAGTTTTGTGAAAAAAGTATTGTAGAACAGTCAATTCTCTTACTAAGTATCTATTTGTGTTTTTTTCTCATTCATTTAGTACAAAAAGCAATGAATGCTTTTCATAAATGCCCCTCTATCGATTTAGCATTAATTAGTATGTTAATTCCACTTTGCTGGATGGGCACCAACGTCACGCAGGTACCGTGAATTATGCGAACATCAAGGAGTTCTGCACATTCTGACACCTTATCTTGTTACATTACTCATACACAAAAACCAGTTTTCTTTAACATTTTAGGGTGGTCAGAATCAGGCTAGAAAACAATTTTATACTTCAAACTTTTGTGGCAAGGAGGACCTACACCATTAATCTTTCATGACTGCCTTACACACAGTATCAATGCTTTAACACTAAAAAGGTAAGCTGTCTGGTTTTGATTCTACTCAAAAAGTGCTTTAACATGAAAACACAGAAGAGAAGTACTCTACTATTGTTTAAGTCTCATTTATACATGACATGTTGCCTTATCAATCATTATCTGATTAAATGCTACCCACTGATTTCAGCAGACTGCTGAAGGGCTGATACCATGACAGCCAGAGATATTCCTAGTAGCACAATGTAATTTTGGTCTTTCTGTTCTTGATTCCTAAAATACATTTGCACATTCACTTTCTGATTTTGCCCCAAAATCATCTAAAGGAATTAGGCAGACCTCAATATGATCTTGTTATTGACATTTATGTTGATTGATGTTGGCTCTTACAGAATTGGAATCTACAGATCAATTCCCTTATTAGATTCTTTCTCAGCGCTGCCACGATCATTTTATCACAGAAGCTGCTGCTATCAAATGCTGCTTTATCACTTTATAACGGGATAAGCTGAAGCTTTCCCTTAGCATACAGCTGGAAATGAAAACTCTCTGAGATCGAGATATCGAGATATTGCTTTCACAGATTTTCAAAAGTATCCTTATTAGCTGCATGTCTATTCTAAAAGTTATCTTAAACTTAATCTACCTAACAGTAATAACTTTTGCTCATGTGAAAATTCTAGTCCTCAGAGTGGCCAAAAANAAAAAAAAAAAAAAAAAAAGGAAAGAAAGAAAAAAAGTTAAGACTGGAGCCTCACCTGGATCATCTGTTAATCATCATTTTTCCTGATGAGACTAAGAATAAAAAGATGACAGAAAGAATAATAACATGGTCTCAGGAATGATAAGTACTACTARGTGCATAAACAAGCACACACTCTCAAAGCACACAGAACAAACAAATACACAGGGTTTGTTACTGTCTTATATCTGATTTTCAAAATGTACATGGCCATGCTACTTTTGTAATGATGGTGTTACAGCTCCTGTTGAGAGAGGAGTTCATCACATTAATTTAAATCTCCAATAAAATAAATTAGCTTTTTTATTGCCAGGTTGAACTACAAGGCTATGATTGTTATGTATTGCTACAATCTAGGTCTTAATAGTATTTTAGCCCTGTGGTGGTCAAACAGAAACCATTTCAAACTTTCTAAAGGCTATTAAAACATGTGCAGATGTCTGGAAAATTAATACTATTATCTAACTCTAACCTTTTGCCTGTAGGAGGAAAAGAAGAGACAAGGCTTAGGGAAGATATTTTAGATCAATACATGGCAACAGCAGAGGGTGAACACTGTTTTGCATGGAAGTTCATCGGCTGTGCATAGGTGATTCAACTAAGCAAGATTAGTCCTCATTTGGTTTTCACTCAAATCATTCATTTACTCAGAAAAATAATTTAAAACGAGATTTTTACAGCCCTTCCTCATTGCAGTTTCTCAAGGTCCAGCAAGCTAGACACTGGAAAGGTTCATTCATTTAAATGACAAGAGCATGAATTTGTCAAGCGTAATGTTGAACAAGCCATATTTTCTTTGCCTCAATGTTATGCATTTGGAAGCTTTCTCCATCCCTCCACATTTTTTTTTAATATTGTTGAAATGTCAGATGGTCTGAAGAGAGTGGAAAAGTAGGAGAATTTCAAAAAATACCCTTACTGTTAGTTTAAAGGCTTTTAGATACATATTTTCTCCCCAACACTAAAGCATTGTTTTTGGCTCTGACAGAATGATTTCAAGTAAGGAGAACCTTTGTAAGGTTTTGTTGAATACCTGGATACAAGGTACTTTATTCTATCCTTTTTCTTCAAAGCACTCATTTGAGGAAGGTTTGGACAGGAGGAGTGGGCAGATTCCCAGCTCATACGAATCTTTGGCTCTACTTCCTGTACTGAAATTAAAAGAATTCCTGCTGGGTTAGGAACTGTTCCATGGATTTCCCGGACTTCTGCTTCTTTTYGGAGATGAAGCTTCCGCAGTTTCACAATGAATCGGTGTGCGCGCGCGCCATCTCCGTGTGCTGTTCTATGCTGTTCTGCAAACTCTTAAATCTGATCGTAGGATTTCCAAATGGCAGCTCAACCTCTGCAATATTCATGTGGATATAAAAAGTTACAGGGCATGTGTGCACGACAGAGTGCGACGCCACAGACTTGCAGGTGTGAATAAGCATCTCAAATTCTGGCTTCGGACCTCTGTGGTTCCACTGCGCCATTCGGCAGCGGTGAGAAAACGTGCAGGGTCTTGTGCCACGGGCGCAGCCACACAAGCCAGGAGGGCTGGGACGGGCACTGCCGTCACCTCTCCAGTGCTACTGACAAGGGGTGAGCACCGTTTTGGGCACCACGGGSGACACTTGACTTGCACCTCCTTTGCATTGCTGGAGCTGGGAGGAACCCCAGGGGACGAGAGGRGAAATGTCTGTCATCGTTCCTGGGCCACACTCTGCGCTTGCAAGGGAAGGTACGGTGATGTCTAAGCACCCTTGAGGATCCAGAGCAGCCTGGCGAGTACCAAGCCCTGGAGTGTGAGGATGTGAAAGTCCCTGCATGCAGCCTCGGGGAAGCCCTGCTCCCTCCGCGGGGCCTGGAGAGCCTGCTACTGCCGTTCGGTGACACACCAGCACCAGTCGCTTCTTGTTGCTAAAAAAGCTCCAGGGCAGCTCCTAAAATGGACAATCCTKCTAGAGGAGAAGGCATGGATTCAAACAAGCAGGGAGAACTGCTATTTTTGTTTCTACAGATGAATCGTGCCCCACACAGGTGGGGGAAGGTAGCCCTTCTCCAGTTCCCTGGCCCGTTCAGCTCCCAAATCTCCGAAGGGCACCCAGCAGCACACCTGCCCGGGGCTTCAAACCACGCGAACCTAAGCACCTCCGGGCTTTCGGAGCCTTCCGGCAGCTGCCTGAGCTTGGAAGAAACGGTGCCCTTGTGAATTGATTGTTTTTTACTCGTAGATAAAAGCAGGGCTTAGGAGGTATTATACAGGAATTTCAGAAGGGGTCAGCTCCCAGTTCRGCACCAAGTAAGTAGCCAGAGTTTTAGAAGAGCTCAGCACAATGCCTGAGTACACGAGAATCTGGCTCCATGCGCATAAAAGACCCAAAGACCTAAATTAAAGGTTAATTCCATTTGTTTTTCCCCCATGAACTGGTAACAGTGCTGAGGCAATTCTCTGTGTCTTGAGAGAGCCCATATGTCGAATTATGGTCAAGTATCTCCTAAAGACCATTTTATGGAATAAATTTAAGTAAGCCTTGAAAATACAATACTAATCTCTGATTCACATTCACACTTAAGAGTGTCCATAACCTATAGTAATCGTGCCTACACACATATGTATCTATCCTACAGGAAGAGGCATACAATGCTTATTTAGAGGAAAAAAAATGAGATATGAGTAACAGGAAACTTTAAAAAAAACAGATGGAATATTTCAGCTTAAAAATATGACTGAATATAAAAATTAAAAAAAATCAAAACACTATAAAAGGAAGCAGTACATGTTGGACACTGTATATCAAAAAGATAAAACTGAAGAGTGGGCATCTACTGGAAGTTGTTAAAGCACTGATATTAATTCAAGATGCCATTATATTGACACTCTGGTTTCCATACTTCTAATGCAGTAAGCTGGAGTTTAATTCCTAACGTCCAAGATGCCCTTGTAATGCAAACAGGACACAAACAAATCACTGCTCCTCCCTGCTCTCAGATGCTGGGAAGTGACTGATGAAATACGGCTTCCTCACGTCCAAAGGCAGAACRAGCCTGAATGCCATCCACAAATGCTAAAAATACAGTAAGACTCATGCCTGTCAATATCACACTGGAAAAGATTTAACGACAGCTAACTTTCTGACAGGTAAAAGATTAATGAAGTAACTTTTTCCAGTTAAGGCATTAACGGACTCTTTAGTTTCACTGAGTATCCACATTCTGATTTTATCTTGCAATACAGTATTTCACATTCTCAGCGGAGTCAACAGAGATTTAGTCAATACTGTCAGAGCCTTCAGACGAGGATCTGAATCTTACCAGTATCCCAGTCATCAGTAAAGAAGATAGGTCATTTGGGAAACAAAGGAGAGTATTAGTAAAATTCAATACTGAAAGGTGGGGTTGGTTCACTAGGTATTTTATGATTCACTATGAGCAACATTTCATTCTAATTACCACCCCTTTCTTCTGTAAAAGTATACAAAAAAAACCCAGAGTATATGCCAGTANAAAAAAAAAAAAAAAAAAAAAAAAAAAAAAAAAAAAAAAAAAAAAAAAAAAGATTTTTTTCATAACAGATGGCAATAGAAATTCTTATTGAGTAATCTTACGAGCTAAAAGCCACTTAGCATAACATTAGATAGTTTCATCTAAGGGAATGTATAAGAGATTTAATTTAAAATTACCAGTAAATTACACTGACTTGATAAAATCTGAACAGCTTAAATGTTATCAAGTAGAGTACCTACTGGTATACCTACTTTTAAGTAAAAGAACGACTGTTCCATATTGCTTCAGATGCTAAAATTCTGCTACTATGCTTAAATACATAGAGTAAAAGRGGCAGTTATAAAATAAGCAAAGTATAGATGATTTACATATATTGAATGTATAACAATATAGATAAAATTAATCTTGTTATCTATTACTGTTTATTTTATACAGACACACTTCTGAGTCTTTATCCTTCATTTAAATTTCAAAGTTTTTTAAGATAACCAAAAAGAACCACATATTTAGCTCCATTAGTGCAATAAGACAAAAATGACACACCCATAATAGTACTGATTATATTCCTACACTGCTTTAGAATTTCAACAGATTTTCACTTTACTGCAATGAAGAGAAGCCCTCTAAATCTTTGAATCATTTAATTTTACGCACTCTTTTGCTATTTCATTTGGGAGTTATGGAGTGTGAAATATGCCCCATGACGAGCACACAATTATGCAGCACACCTGTTGTTTGTGCATACTGTACTTAAGAAGGACCTGCACTGGCCACTATTTTATTCCACTGTGTAATTCGCAGTGGGAGGTTTTAACAGTTGACCTGATGACATGAGATTGCATTTTTAAATATAACACATGGCTAGTCCTCCGCAACCTATGAGAACATTAGAACAAATGCATGATAATTTTTTGCTATCAGAATTTCAGCGAGAAATATTTTTCCATCTACAAAAGGAAAACAGAGTGACTCTTGCCTTTAACATGCCGGGTAAGTACCAAAAGTAAATTATAAAAGGCATCAAAACAAGAAATGCATCAGCTACAAAGAGACAAAAAAGAAAACGGATTGGAGCTGGTCCTACAAAAACTTAAGCCCACAAACAACTCATAGACTTCTCACAAAGTTCACAATCTGGAATAAAGGCCATCACCAACCTCTACGCTTTGGCTTTGACCATTTACGCAGGGATTTACATGACGAGTTGCTAACACATCCTGCTAACACATTTAGCAAACGGTGCAGGCTGAAAGAGCACCCAGCAGTTTATTCTCTTTGAGTCAAGCACAGTTATAAGYAAAATATAACTGCATGAAATGAAAAGAAGTGTATCTTTTTAATGCTTATTAGAAGTTTGAAGCATAGGGCATGTCTGAAAAGGAATATACAACAGTAATTCCTTGCTTATTTTCTCAGATTTCTTTCCATATTGAATGCACACAGTAATAGCAAAAAAACATGAAAAACATCGTTCTGCTTAATGACTCTGCCCACATACTTGCCCAAGGTTTCAAATGCCGTATCGGATTCCTGCCATCAAGCATATCATCAGAGATAATAAAAATCCATGCATAAAATAAAAAGAAATCTACAGTTCACTCAGTGTCAGCTGCATGTTTTCCTTTGTCTAAACTAAAATAATACATAGTAAAATCTTACATTTCTTGCTCAGGCCTGTCCCATCAGTCCAGCCCCACTGCTTTCTTGACCCATGCCCAGAGACTGTCGCTGCTCTTCAGAACAATGCCTACATATTTCTTTCAAAACTTACAAAGTATTGCTTTCCTCAACAAAATCGTTTGTAAATATCTCACCACAGATCATTTATGTCTTTCCTAAAGATTATTTACCCATGTGATTTACTATTGTTGTTTTTTCTCTCGTAATTTATTATCATTAGGGTGGTGGAAAAAGCTCATTTTTAGACTTGGTATCTGAAAACTGCATCTTCAGAATTGTATCACAAAATGTCAGGTTGTGTAGATACAGAAAAGTCTGTTAGTGCTTTTATTTGGAATCTCTCAAGGCTAGTTTTAGTTTATGGACACAAGAAATTCTGGCTTTTGGGGGTAATTTTTCTCTTAAAAACATTCTCCTCAGAACTACATGCTTGGTAAGCTTTAGTTAAAGTTTGGTTTTTGTTCTGGGGCAAATTGTTAAGAATTTAGGTGCTGAAATAAGAGACAACAGACTGACAAGAAGGGAGATCACCAAAACACAAATTACAGATGGAGCAAACCTATTGGGTCAGTTGATCTGACTCCCTTATAACAAAATATCATTCTCCACTGAACATTAATTGTCCTTTATTTATGTTGGTTTGAAATGCTGTGAGGGGTAGTGCCCTAACTCTCCTTCCACAGATTATGCCCTGGTCTGCGTGAAAAACTTGGCATGTTCCTCTATGAGCCTGAATTAATTTAGATCCAGCAAAGCACTCTAGCAAACGTTTTAGTTTAAGAATGAGACTTTCACAATTTCCTCAGTCAGAAAAGAAAATGTCAGGACTCTCCTGTATATTACAGACCAGTGTTCTTAAGTGACAAGAAAAGCCTCCTCAGCTATGTCATTCAAGGGATCTCACAAAGCATCTTGGAGGTCTATATACCRAGGCCATCGTTTATGCACTGGCGAGCATCAATCCTTGTGGCCAGTGATGACCCATAGAGAGCCACTGACATTCGTGAGTCTTGGGGCTCTCAGAAAATCTGCTTATCACAGCGGCTCATTCCAAAGCTGGATAGCAAATATCCAGCCTAATCATTTCAGGTATTCTGCTGCTGCTCCGTAGTTGTATTCCAAACTAGAAGCGACACAGCTCAACTTAGGAGGTTTGATGGGGTTGCTTCTGAGTGGGGCATTTCCTTTCCTTCTCTCATCACTAAGGTTGGTCACCATTCACCTAAGCAGTAGGCTCTCATGCATACTTCATATGATTCTTCTGCAATGCTTCTTCAGCATAGATTTGGGGCTCTAAATAGGGCAAGTAAGAAATAYGGTTTTTGATGTATTATTCCATGTTGATGATTTAGCTGAGATAAAATATAAAGATTCAAAGCTTTGTATTTCTGTCTTCTCAGAGGCTGYTGGTGAGTACAGGCATGACAGAAATAGAAAGCAGGCACAGACTGGATTACTGAGATAATGCAAGGCTGGAAATAATGATATCAGCACTTTGAAAGAAGAAATGCTCCCTTAATTTGCTCTGAAAGTCTGAAAAAAATGTTTGAGTGTTCCTTACTAGATTGCTATCTTGAATCCTGATACCCAGAAGCATTCGTTTCACTTGTACGTTGCAACAAGACYGTTCTGTTTCTTGGGACAGGATCTTCATGACAGTAATCCCACGCCTTCACTCCCCTTGACCTGACAAAGTGCTCAAGTAGGCTGCAGTTCACATTCCTCTCCGAGCTGCAACTGGGGCAAAATCCCCCACCTCACTTACTGGTAGCTGCTCTACTAGCAACAAAATTCTTGGATGAAACTTAAGCACTAGTTTAAACTTATATATGTCCAGCTTGCTTTACACTTAAGTGATTACCTTAGCAAGCGAATGAAGTGAAAGTAAGCACATCCTGGAGGATACAAAAGAACAAACGTGAAATAAGAAAATACGGAGGCCAACTGCAGGAATTTCACAGCTTCAGGCCTGATTTGCTGACCTTGGTCTCAGACTGCCCTTAGAGAGCCAGGAGGCACCAGGCAGGACTGGGTAGGCGGCATCCTGTCAGGTGTGAATTATGCTGCTACTCGGCATATAAAGACCCCGTTATTTAAATGCACGCTTCGATGCCAACAAACTGTTCTCTAATCATACCTGATGATCTTTAGCTTCAGTTTCAAACCCTCAAATATTTTCTTTCTGAAATACTTAAATATTCGGTACATCTAGTTGCTGTAAAGCAATGCAACTTCACTTTCGCCCTTCTGCATCCAGACACCATCATGCCTAACGACGTCTGAACGGCAGGTCAGCCTCTGAGGCCGGGCTCTCCATCTCCTGCTGTCAGGTGCAAGGGCAGTTAATTGCCCTCTTTTTCTTCCCATATATTATAATGTCATTGGTGCAATTTACCCCTTCCTGCTAAGTTGTACAACTGTTTCCATCTAAGTATGTGCACTTACTCTCTAACTCATATGTCAGGGCATAGTTGTCAGGTTATTACAAGAGCTAATGTCAATGCAGTTATGATAAAGTAGTTATTATTTAAATTAACCTTCGGAGAATTTAGCGGACCATATCGTAGCGTTCTAGACGAAACTGTAGATATGAAATTAAACAGTGTGGATAGTCCATGAGTAATGAATGAAACTAATCTAGCTAGAGAAACACAAGGAGAAAATAGATGCTTTAAGAGCCATCCCTGCTTTGTTCCAGAGTTGGTAAAGTGGAATTTTTATGAYGGAAATAAAATGGCAACAAAAATATAGTTTGGAATCAGAGATGCTGTAAATCTTATGATTAGCAATATTACTTTATGCCTTTTCAACTATGAAAACTCTATTACTTATTTAATCAGATAAATCAACTCAATAAATGTTGCTACTTGCCACTTTTTAATACCTTTCATTGAAGGTTCCCTGTATGCTTTTTAAACATATGTGACAGCAATCTCTTGGCTGAAAAGTGAAACCAAGACTTCATCCATGGGAAGAATTCAGCTAACATTTACATAAACAGAGAGACATAATATAAAGAAATGATCATGACACTCTATGCAAGTCATTGCTCCTGTAAAGGCAGAATATGTAATTTCACAGTCAGGTTCAATGTCATTGGTTATATTTTCAGCTGTAAGTGGAAAAAGAGGGCTAAGTAGAACAAGAGAGATCTGTGAAAAGATCTGTGTCTCAAGAGAAAGCAGTCGAAGTCCAACAAAGTCAAACGTGTTTGTGAGAAACCAGAGCTAAAAAGTGGAAAAGATCTGTAATTTCGTGATTTTAGTAGTTAAAAGCTTCTATTAACATTGTTTCATTTAGAATTAAATAAGGCAGAATATAGAGTGATATTGATGCCTACTTTAAAAAATATTTCAYTGATGCTATACATGGCTATGGGCAAAGGAGTAGTCCTAAGCTTCACCTGAGGTTTCTTTTTTTCCTACACTTCTATCCTTTCTTTGGACTTACCTTGTCCCTTCGGCAACCTTCTGCGTACCACACTCACAAACCTGCCTCTTCACTTCCTCCCAATTTCATTCCATCCTATTTTAAATCTTTGTCTATTAGTCCAACTATTTCTCCCACTGCCAGATGAAATACAAGGCAGCTAACTAAAATGGAGTTCTTAATTTTCTTTCCAAGCCTCTCTTGCTATGACAGGCAGCATTTCACCTCTTTTCAGCAGCCACGTTCACGAAAGTGAAGGCTGCCAGGGCAGAAGCTACCCCTCAGTGCTGGACCTTAAATAATATCATTGCTCTTCTTCAGATGCTGCTGAGACAGAAACACCCTTCCAAGGCTTCTTCTCTGTAAGGAAGTTGTTTCAGAGAGAAGATTGGCTGAATAAAATAAAATAAAGTACAGTAAAATAAAGTAAAATAAAATAAATTTGTGATCAGATGATCAGGCACCACCTTATTTATCTCCCCTAATACTGGCTCTGTAAATCACACCCTTCAGCTGGAAAGAAAGTCCTCAGAAAGGCATGGTAGCTCTTAAAATCATCTACAATACAAAAGAGGTGATGTAAAAAAGACTGAGTTATCTCTCCCTCCTCTTTGGCATTTTGCATCCTGAGTTACTTAATCTTGAAGGACAGGAATAAGTTACCCTCTGTGCCACAAGCAGTAAGTACACCAAAATTCCTCATGCCAAAAAACTTACATGGCAATCTACATAATCAAATGCCTCAAGAAAACATGCTTATTTCTTTTAAAATATTATCAAACTCTACAATTTCATGAATACTTACATTTTTGGTAAATGCATGAAAGTGTAATACTTAATAGTAGTTTTACAGTGAAGTAATCATGAAAACCTTAACAACATGAATTTTTTTAAATCGGTAGTAATCAGTTTCTCTTTTGATCTGTGTGAGAAGCATGAGGAAAAGCAACACAGTGCAGTAAGTATTATATACAGGACATTATTCTGCACTCGAATTTAAAGCACCCATATAAATCTTTTTATCAGTAAAAGTGTGAATTACAACTTACTCATAGAAGAAGACATACAAATAGTGGATACTTTGCTTAAAATCAAATATACAAAGATATCTATGGTAATGGTGAGTCACTACTTTGAAAGCACCTATGTCCATTATATGGACACTGTATTAGTACGTTATGAAAATAGATTTTTAAAAGTCTGTATTTCTGTTGAGATTTGAGATGTCAAGAAAGTTTATGGTTTGAAAATAATTTTAGTCTTTATTACAGAACTTTTCTAATGCTGATCACAGAACAATTTCATGATGGTGTGTGCAAACAAGCTACAGAAAACAATATGCAGAGAAAGGAACTAATATTATTTATTTTTAGCTTATACTTCTGCAGCATTATTCAAAATTTGTAATTGAGCTGAGTGTGAATACTCCTGGGATGAGATCAGCACGTAAATAAAATTGAACTGTATTGTATCAGTAACAGTACAGGAAAGGTAAATTTTTTTTTWAAAAAAAAGGCCAATTAGCAGTATTTGTCCTTGCACTTTGATTAGGGACATGAATTATTAACTGGAATGCCTTTAACCACTTCTGTAGTACTCCTCTGTATAGCAACATTTTAAAATAAATACTTGGCTACTGCTCTAAACCTGGGATTTATGTATTTCCAAAAAGACGTAATCCTAACTGTTCATCAATTTTATGCAGGCACACAACATTATTTGCTTAATTTCAGTCCTAAGGAAATACCCCTTTTCAGATTTTACGTCTCAGACTGCAAGATCACTGACTACATACCATTTATTCAGGTCCAGGGTAAAGTTAAAAGACAAATTATTTTCTGGAAATTCACAAATCTACTGTTTTCTTTTTCTGTAGAAATGACATACAAAGTGCTTTAACAGAAGTTCTTCATTTTCAGAGGTACGCTGCAACTTGTTCTTTGCCTTTTTCCCCCAGAGGCTTTAAAATCTGCTGATAGCAAGTGCGGGGACACAACAGCACATTTTGCTGCCATCTGGCAGACCTGGACTTTAAGAAAGATCTTGGTTCTCTTTTAACCTTAGTCAATTAAAAACAAAGCACGTGAAAAGGGGAAAAAAAAATCTGTATGTATTAGATAGACCTGTCTGCTGAACTGTGGAGGTGCAATGATGAAAAATAGTTTGAATACATCACGAAAATCTAGTGAATTATTCAGTTCTTTCTTCTACTTGAGGCAGGTTCACCTCTTCCTTTTACCGCACTGACACAATCCAGTTTCAAGGAACTCAAGTCAAAGCCTTGATCCCACTTACTTTGCAGATGTTACCTAACACCTCTGTAACACTCCCAGAATAACCTGGCTTTATTGTTGCAACACCAGGAATCGGGAAGCAGAGCCAATTCTGCAGTAAAAAAAACATGCAATGTGTGACTTTGGTGCAATCTAACCCAATACTAACACAGACTAGAGTCATGAAGTTTGGAGATGGAAAAAAGGAAGAAGAAAAAAAGAACATCTGGAGAAGGAGCAGATGAAGTGACAGTCAAACTAGAAGTGAGCAATAAAGGTTCATGCTGGTGGGGTGGATATGTCACAGACCCTAAATGGATAAAGAGAAATCAGGCCTGCACAGTAACCAGGAATCCACAAAGGATGAACAAGCAGGAAAGGAAGCAGCAGGGAGGAAGAAGAAATCAGAATAACAAAGGTCCTGACCTAGCAACACCTAAAACAAAAGGACATCAGGAGTGCAAACAAGGACCAGAGAGCACCAGCAGAACCCTGACCCCCATGGTGGCCTGCAAGGACTGATCACCTCTGCTCCACGGCTGCTTTGCTGCTTAGAGTAGTTTCTAATTATATTTATGCTGTCCTGCAGTCTCTGCTACCAAAGGCACACATGCTGAGTGCTGGTGATCTGGCGTCGCTCCGCCCGCGCTTTCGAGTTTTGAAGGAAGTCAGTAGGCCTCTTTGCCCTCATGTTGGGAATTCCCTTGCCTTTAAGCACCCATTGGCGAGCAGAGCATGGTATCTCAACAAATGGCTCAAGCTGGTGGGAGCTCATGAGCAGCCCTCAGCTGTTGAGCAACACTGCAAGGACCAGATTTTACCTTGTTTGCATGTACAATATCAGAGGATTAAGTAAGTTACATGCATGATCTCATTTACTTACCTGACATTACCCAGTCAACTTCTACCATGTACTCATGAATTTTTCTCTAATGTTAGCATCAATAATTTATATAATGCTAAAGCCAGAACTTTCCCCAATTTTAGAAACTTGCTTAGTTTTTATTAGTCTTCATTTACTATCCTCCCAGCTCATGGTCACATTTCCTGGAAGAAAACTGCAAGTCAGTTCTTCTGCCACAAAAGGATAATGAGAGGATAGATTATTTCATAATATAATGGATCCTGCCAAATCAAGAGGGAATCTGAACCATCTCTGATTATTCCAGAATGGCAAAGGAGAAGGAGATGGGTCAGTTGGTTCCTGACCTATATTCTCCCATTAAAAATTAAAAAAAAATCACTCTAAGTTTATGAAGATACACTTTAAGTCCTTGCGACAAATATGGCAAAAGTTAAATAAATGGGCTGTCTTCTCACAGGAAATTACACTGCTTACCACCAAGCAGAATGTTAAGAAATTCAAGTTTCTCCCCTGCAGAGGGATAATGAACCCCTATCATTCCATTTATCATAATGAAGAAGGACCTAAAAAGTAAGTTACTCTCCAGGTGGGCTCCTCTCTCCACATTTGCATATAATATATAGCCACAGTTTGTTGGTGTACACTCTCAGTTTCAATGGTGCTGTATTATAGAAACCTGATATTCTTCTAATAAATATAATGTATATCTAACAATATATTAAATCTGTTAACTGTCATTTCCTGCTTATTGACATAACCATAGGAAGAAGCAAAATACTTTATAATTGTGAGAAATATAAAGCTCATAGCCTTCCTTCTGCAAAGACTACTTCCTACCTGAAGGAGGAGGTCAGAGGCTGGCCTGACTCTCTGCTGGAAAAGCACACTTAACGTTCGATTCTGTTGTTCCAAATCAAAAACTCTCGTTTTCAGCTTTATGCATTCCTCCCTCAGATCCTGCAGCACAAGGAAAATAGGAAGCTTAGAAAGAATGTAACAGAAGCACTTAAAAAAGCTTTATGTGATGCCAGATACCAAGAAGAAACAAATATATAACTTGTAAAATACCATAAATCAGAAAAATGCGCTACTTTATTTTCTCTGATTTTTTGATCATCACAGGATAACATTAAAAACCTTGAAATAAGAAATGTAAGTTGCATGAGACATCCTTTTGGAATGTTCTATCAGTATAAAAAGTGACTTTACTAGCAATGTCTTTCATTTTGTAGCCACACTGACACAAAGTAGAAAACAGCAATTAAGATATGAATATTGTAAGGAGCATAAACTATGGAAAAAGCATAAGCTATGCCGTACCAGGAAGAAGTTCAAAGAAGCACTCTGCCTTCAAGGTTCTCTTCTGAAGTCTGATCCCCTCCCTGCTTTTCCTGGAATAACAAGCTCAGCAATGCTGACTGGCTTGCTGTAGACGGTTTACATCTCCACCACCACAACTAGAAACTGCAGAGGTGGCTAAACATGGTAAAACATCTATGTACCTCCAAATTCAGTTGCATATATAATCTTAATTGCCATTTCCAATATGAGATCCCAAAAGGTCTTAAAATCATCCATTAGAAGCAGAGAGAGCGTGTAAAACCTCTGCATTTAAGGCACATGACCTTACTGCCTAAACTGAAAGATGCCCATCTTTCAGCCAAGACAGGTGAGGCAAAGCCAGGTTCATCCCTGCAATGCCCTTTCGATACAGCACAAAAAACCCACCCACCCAACCAACCAACCAAAAAAACCCTTATTTCTGACTTCAGTGTAAAACCTGCTTTTCCTGGCCACTTGAAGGAATACAGGGCTCTCTCAGAAAGAGGATTTTGGAGACATAAAGCGAAATTTTACCCTTAGCCTTTCCACATAATATGTGCAGTTGTCCATTTTGTGGTATGAGGGCTTCATAAATCAGGAAGAGCTGTTTCCTAATAAAGCTTACATAGAAAAACAATCAGCTGTAGCCATATATATCCTTAGAAAAAAAATTTTTTTTAAATCTCCAAAACACTTTTCCACATTCCTTTAAAATTAGGACAGTTGYTACCCTGTGGTATTGCCTAGCTGATTTTACTTTCCACCATATGAAGGTGGAGAAACAGGCCTCTGGATTCCCATATGCTGGACTGTCATTACCATTATCAACTTAATAACCTAACTATATGAGAAAACAACTCAGAGGTGGAAATTACAGTCAGATATAGTCTAAACAACTCTTGCCTACAGAAGCTCTCATCTCCCCATTAACTAGCATCGAGGTTATCAGAGACGAACACACAACAAAATAAGCTCATTCTCAACATTTCAGAGAATTTAAAATATTTTCTTATGCATATAGTATGTATCAAGCTTTAAGAGACTACTAGATAAATAGTTATTTTCACCAGATGCTTTCTCATCTTAATATTTAAGTAGCTATCAGGCTGTGCAAATTAAATGGCTACAGCATCCCAACATGACAAGAAAAAATAATTTGAATTTGATGTTTTGTGAAAACCTAAACCTTTAGTTAGGGAGACCTCTCTCATCTCTGGCCTTACACGAGGCAATCTCTACTAGGAGACTACAAGCATCAAGATTCACCGTTATCTGCCTTTCACAAATAATCAGAGAATTTAAAACAGAGCCCTAGCTGTTACAACAATGTTTAATGGTTCAACCCCACTAAGTGCACTGAAAGGGAAAAATGATTCATGGAAGCTGACAGCATAGAAAAAAAATTGCAATCTTTGCAACGCCTCTGCGCAAAACTTTCTATCTTACAGTTTTACAACCATAAGATTTATGTTTCTCAAACTTTAGACTTTCTGCTAAAACATGAAATACAAGAAAGTAAATTACCAGCCCAGATGCTATAAACTGTGCCATTGGTAGCACCGCTCATAGTACAGATTCAAGAAGTGGAACATTAAGGTAGGAATATTCTGGTAAAATAAAGCTYAGAATGTTAAAATTCTGAAATTACCAATTAATGCAACTAGTAAATGTCTGAAGCATCTAATTCCACTCCTGTGGGAAAAAAAGGCCAGATATTAAGAAAATGATCTCATATATAACTCAGGTATTTCTAGCGTCTCACTACAGTAATAACTGAGCATCTCTCTATTCTTCCTTTTTCTCTTGAGTATCAGACTTACACTTCTACAAAATGGGTCTCAGTGCCAGAAATACTAGAGGTTCCAGAGATATGCTGTTYTTCCTCTGAATGTGCTTCCCCTGTTTTAAGACTTAGTTCAATTCTTTCTTTTTTTTAACTGATGAGAACAAGAAATAACTTTCCTACAGAACCCGGAGTAGAAGAGACCCGGTGTCCTCCTCAAAACCCTCCTGTGCAGGAGGGTAGCATGCAAAGTGCAGATCCACAGATTATAAAATAATTTCATTAAGTGCTGTAACTCAAATTTCAAACTGCTTATCTGGGTCTTACATAGAAGAAAAAAGAAAAAGAAAAATCTAGTGCTCAGCAGTCCTATCATCTTACCTTGGTATAACAAGTCTTTGAATGAAGGGGGAAAGAATGTATGCTTCCAGTAAGTATTACAGCATATCGGTTTGCCTCAAATAATTTTGTTTTTTTTTCTGATGTCTTAATTTCCCAGAGGAAAGATTTTCTATTAGTAAGTAGTAGAAAATCCATACAATTTTGCTACATAAAATGGCGAAATTTTGCTGTGAGGCTAATTCAGTACAAATCACAATTTCATGCACTTTCTCCATAATCCCAGTAAAGAAACTTACTCTCACATTAGAGAAATTTGATATGCATTGTAACAAACGATAAACTTGAAAACTGCACACTTAGGCCTGTAATTCCATCGCAAGGTTTCCATGACATTGATAAATCACTCAAGCTTCGCTCACTCAATTTGTGTCACCAGAATCCCTCAGTGGAATCAGCATCTTTCCACATGCTGGTGAGTACACAGTGCTTTATTCGTCACATCAGACTATGTATTTAATTTAAACAATAATTAGTCCTTGAGGGACAACTGCAAATTCAAAGGAAAGCCTATGCAGTATGCGTTACTGTACAGAATCACTCTTCTCGATTTTCTGAAAGCTCCCTGCTCCTCTTCGTCTCGCTGTGCCCCAGAGGTGTGTTATCTCTCTGTGGCATGACTGGCTCTGTCTTAGTGCTTAGCTGCGCTATGCTAGATTTATCTGTTTACTAGTTATTATTCGGATTCAGATATCTGCCTATTTGGAACTGGTGTGAGGAGTCCAATTTCCTCTTTATTGTATGCTATTGTCTTCCTGCCCCTTCCTACAAAAGAGCTTGTATCAATGGTGTCAAGAGCACTGTAACGGTTAATATTCATCAGCATATAGAAGAGCACCCTCTTTTTTCTTTCTATGGATATTAAATCAGCTGCTATTACTCAGTAATAGGTAAGCAGCTGTTAAATCCCATCAGTACTTAGTAAATCACTTTATTAAATGTATTCAAATCTGTTTTATTGCATCCATATGAACTSCTTGGTTCCTATGGGTTTGGGAGGATTCATTACTGAGAAATAAGCAGCCATCAAAATGCCTGATGCCCTTGCAGAGGGATACAGGAAGCTCCTCCCTTCTTTTGAAAAGCACCCATAATATTCCTAAACTAGAGATTAATAAATTGAGACCTAATCCTCTAGCAAATCACATATGGTTTTAAGTTACAAAATGTGGATCRTGTTTATGTGTATTTACAGATGAAGAAATGCCTTCATTCCTAGTTAAGCTGTATCAGTACACAGATTTGKTTTTTGTTTTTGTTGTTGTTTTTCGCTAGCTGAAGTTATGTTTCCGAAASTTGTTGCAGCAATAGCTCTGGGGACAGCAGCCCTCTGATGATGCACAACCCAAACAGCAGGCRTGCATCCAGGGTCTGTGCAGAGCAACACGGCCCAGACAGCAGCACTGACAAATCCCCTCCATGCCTCAACACCGCCAGTGCCTGTAGGGTAATACCCCTCGCACGGAGTGAAGGCTCTGTTGTGCTGTCAAAAAATCACGGGATTGAACAAAGATATGTTGATCCCCAGCCTGCAGTGGTAGCTACTCTGTGGTCAGACCTCTTGGGCAAAGGGATTTGGGGAATATTATCAATTCCGGATTCCAGGTGCCCGTTTGGGCTACATGTGTGTGTCACCTGTATCACCAGCAACTGCACCTACAGGAGTGTCATGTCTCTCACCCATGCGCCCCGTCTGCACCGCTCTGCCCTCCCTTCGGTCTATCTGGGCAGCTGACTATTTCTGTGTAGATGTAGTACCTTCCTTTTGTCTCTGTTAAATTCCATCCTACTTTTTTCCAGATTGCTTCCTCATTTTGCCATGATCATTCTACATCTACTCCTCCCATTAGGTTCATCTGAAAACGCAGTAACCACACCATATTCAATCATTTGGAGTGCAAATGAACACTTCAGACATAACAGACCTTCACAGAAGCCTCAGTGAATCTTCTCATTTTGACAGATTTGCAACCACCCTGCAYGAATTTCATCTACACAATACTTCCCTTGCTTGCCTAGGAGAATGGGGCATGAGACTATCAAAAGCTTTTTAAAGACAGAATATATGATGTCTATCACTGCTTCCCAGACCACAAATAGAATAGCTAAATCTCTGCTCTAGACAGTGACTTCTGTTTTATTCAGAGAAGCCCAGGCCCATACCATGAAGCCTTTCCTTTCATTGAATGTGTGAGTGAAAATGCCAACTACTGACTTGGATTTTTTATCCAAGAGAGAGAACTCATCATGTTTAGGGAACGGAAAAAATCACCTTCTAGGAAGGATTTCCAGACACTGTTTCTCAATATGGGCAAAAATAAGAATTGGATATGGGTTCTCTATGATCAGGCCTTAAAAATGTAAGGTCTCACAATATTTTATTCACTTGGATTTAGGAAAAAAAAAAGAATTGAGGCCTGATGTGTTGCAGCTATGGTAGGTAAATATATAAACACCATTTGAAAATTATATCCTAAATTAGAATATACATCTAAGTGAATAATAAACATCTGTAAGCTTTTAAGTTATACCAAAATACTCAAACCACAACTTACCTTTTGAGTAAGTAGAGCCTGGACAACCTGATTAGCTACCTGAAATAAATAAATAAATAACATAGTTTAAGTATGTTATCATGTACACTTATTTATGAAAATACCTTCTTTTGTGGCTTTACAATCCCCTTKCCCTCTACAATCACCACTAATTCTAGTATTTTCATTAGATAATACTAGTAAGACTATACAAAATCCATGTAATTACTTGTGTGCTAGTCCTTATTTCAAAACAAACTTCTATGTCTTATCAATTGTAGTACGTTACRATGCACATTTGCTTAACTTCTGTCATTTCTTCTTTGGATTAGATTAAAATTTCATGGTCCTATATGCAGCTCATGTGCATCAGCATGGATTGACTGAATTCACTAGAGCTGACTTTTACCAGCTGAGGATGTAGTCCTGAATGTTATCATGAAGTTTAATTGTTTCTTGATGCAATATTGACAAAATGGTACATCTATCATGACAAGYAGAAACCATTAAGTGCCACAGAAAATTAAAGTACCTACTGTCATCAGAAGGTGGTTGGAAGGCATTCATACCACACAGCATAATAGACTTGAATCAGATTACACAGCATTGATTAGTAGAACTATATATTCAACAGGGAATTTCTGAAGTTATCTTATACATCTTTTCTAATTTATACTTGCCAAGGGAAGGAGGAACAGAAAGAGGGGCCAAGATAAGTTCTTTTTGTTGCTGATGTCTAAACTGGGTATTTCATTTTAGTATTGCCATAATCTAATGTAAATTAATACCACATATGCACATACTATCACACAATGTTTCTTTGCTCTTATATYTAAGCAGAGCAACCATAAATCTCAATCCATGCACAAAGAGATAGTAGTTACAATTTCTTTGTTTTAGGATTTCCAAAATTACAGTAAAGTACATAAGGATGTCATTTGGAAGTTCAAAACTGCATTGATTCTTAGTAAATTAAAATAAAAAAGGGAYTATTCATGTGAACTGAGTCATAAGCAAAGAGCTGAAGCAAATTCACTTCTGTAAATAATTCAGTTCTGTTAGATCCAAAAGTCACATTTGATTCATACGCTCATAATATCAATTTTTTTCTCCAAGCAGGTCCCTAACTTTGCTTTTGCCTGTGGAACAATGGTCACATAAAATAGCTCCGTATATGATTTAATAGAAGACACAGACTAATACAACAACGATAATAACCAACAGAAATAAATATGTTACAGCTTTGGAAAACTGTGTGTTGCCCTATGGGCTTTCAGAATCTCCATCCAAAAGTGTTCCTTCTGGCATGTACTTCTAATGTCTGTTTGCTCTACCTGAAAATTGAACAAACCACATCTAATACATTATTTCTTTACTTTCTGACATGGAGTTACTTTACCAAGAAGAACTAAAAAGCTCTTTGAAGTGTGTACACGTCACTTGCAACAGAATTACCTAGAAAATTGTACTTACAACTTTATGTATTGCACAGAGGGGTGCAAATGGCATAATCTACCATACGGAAAAAAACAGACTTGCAGACGTATACGGGACAAATTTTCCAGCTTCAGAGTGTATGAAGTTAGGTATCTAAACGAC
Source organism: Rhea americana (assembly GCF_003343005.1). Lineage (NCBI taxonomy): Eukaryota > Metazoa > Chordata > Aves > Rheiformes > Rheidae > Rhea > Rhea americana. The sequence goes on along the minus strand of NW_028186834.1, from coordinate 2,701,059 downwards.
AGTACCCGCCAGYGACCCTAGCTCCCACAGATCTCAGTAGGAAAGGTACGTAACTAGTTCCTTTCCAAAATCGGGTTATTTCATTCAAGTTAATCTAGTGACACAYAATTTGGCAAACGGAGCGTCGCTATTACCACGCAAAGATTTTCAGGTCTGTACTCTTGGTTTGCTGCAGGAACAGTGCTGGTGAGCCTCCAGTGAAATGYTGTGCAGTAACTACAGTGAATTTAGTAGTCCATTAGTGGAATCAGATCCAAACTTTTGCAGTTCTGCTCCTACAGCCATGTATGTGTGCAGAAGGAAATAAATTGCTAAGCTAGCACACCTACACCATTTTTATTTACAGGTATCAAGAGACACTACAGGTATGAACAACATAAGTCAGCACTACAAAGCTGAACTACCAAAAAACAGGGAAATGGAGACCCCTGAAAGCTGAGGGACTGACTCCTAAGGTGCAGAACAGGGGCGATTCCCCTGCTATCAGGCAGAACTGTGGCTCCAGCCTGGTAAGAAACAGGCTGCGAAACGACTCGACCTGTCATTCACGCAGTTAGTCCAGGCAAACCAAGAAACAGAGTAGAGCTGGCCTGTCCCCAAGTCTGCCGGCATGGAGCAGATGCCACTGCCTGCCCTTCCGCTGTCTGCCTTCCCCTTGAACTTCGTATCTCAGATTTTTATGTGAGGTTTCTTTTTGTGGATTATAGTAAAAGAGATGATAAAAGATGAAGCTTCACTTTTTCCTAACACCATTGTGTTTACATATACATGTTATGAAGTGGTCTTAATAGAAAARGTATGAAAGAATGAATCAGACAGAAGAGATCCTAGTGTAGTATCTATTATACCTTGTACAAGAACAGATATTTTACATAACCGTGCCATTAACGTATGGTTYCATATGCACAAAGGCATTTTGAGCGTACAGAAATGAAAGTTCTTGTATTTTTCTTAAATCCCAAAGACAGAACGCATTTTTAAGATGACTTTACGTTTTTCATTAGCTATTTTGATATGTATCTCTAATGTTGTAGTTTAATTCTTAAAACATCAGCAAAAATACCATCTACCCTAAGTTGCACAATTTCCTGCATATAAGTTTAGTGAAGCTTGACAGAAATCTTGGTTGGCACAGTAATATGAATAAACATGACATTACCACTTGCCAACAGACTGGCAGTTGAATTCCAGAACAGGAAACTAGGATTAAGCATGTTAACCTCAAACCCCAAAGCTACAATAAGACAATCCTGTTTCTTGCATTAAATTTTCTAGAGATTGGAAGATATGTGGTGTTTTTGAAATTAAATGAGTTCTTTTCTTATTTGTGTAGCACTGGAACATTTCAATGACACTTTCTTCCAAATATTATTCCAAAGATGTTTATATATACACTTCAGAGATGGCAAATTACTTTAAAAATCAGTGAATATTTATTAAAATTCATAAAGGWCTCACTTCAGCTAGACCCATATTCTTTTTAGATTTCATCTCTATGAATATTTGAGTTTCACTGAATTTTACCATGAAAATGATCACAGAACATGCATTTTTTAAGTCATAAGTGCAAGCACTCATGTTACAATATTAAATGTGGGGCATGAATGGGCAAAGAATGAGCATGAATCAGCGAAAATAATTGGCTAAAAAAAGACAAAGAAGAGAAATAATGGCAGTCAAGACTTTCAAAAATCAGCTCTAATATCCTATGCAGGGCCAGAAGAATCATGGTGGTTATTTTCTCTTCCTTTGGATGTAGGTTAATGGCTGTCAACACATCGCTCTATGCGTAGGTSAGTATCCTTACCTTATTGCTGAAGAGGCCTCAGGGACCAAGTATGGAGACTACATACAGGAAGGGTGGGCAGTTTGTGTGATGTTTGCTTGCCTTTAGCAGAGTCTTCCTGGGCCCAAGGGACAGAAGCAGTGATTTGAGGGTGCTCACAGCTGACAGAGGAATGGGGGAGCCTTCTTCCACTAGCTCACCAAGTGGTGATCTCGACCTTCATTACCTCCAGGGCCGACCAAGTATCCCAAACATCTATGTGAGTGTTTTTCTCAAAAACCTTCTATGACTAGGAAGACAGGCTGGGCATTAGTTTTGGAGGGAAGCACTCCTTGTGCATCAACCCAGAAGTTTATTTACTCATATCCAACTGGACTGCAAAGGTAAAATTTAAATAATGCTTGTAGCAGGCAGTTAAATTCTTTGGTGGCAGAGCTAGCTATCTCAGGTCTGGATGTGACCACAGCCTCATGTTCTGAGGAACATCCCACTTCCTTCCTTTAAACCCACCAAGTCTCCCTGGGGCAAAATGTAGCTGTAGCCCAGCAGGATACACAGTTATACAGGATTCTTCTTCTCCTACAGACTCCTGAAGAAGTCCTTAAGTACAACCTAAACTAGGGAAGGCCTAAAGAAAWTTTCACATTGGAGAAGTGAGATTCGTGTAGGGTCAGTTCTGAAGACAAGGAAGAACCAGACTTAAAGTCTTAAAGGAAAGAAATTTTCAAACGGAAAAAGTTTTTTGTTTTTTTTCCTCATAAAAATATTCATGAAAAAGATTTTAGTTTCTTAAGATCTCCAGTGAGAATCCCTGCGTGGAAAGAACTTTGTCACATATGCTACAACTCAGGACTCTCTGCTTGGAGCTGAGGATTCTCCCATTCATTGCCAGGGCTACTCACTAATTATACATACGTCTGATCTTCAATTCTCTTTATTTTTACTGTAATAAAGTAGGGAAGATCCTTGTTTAACCTTCGAACATGTGCTTTCCTGTGAAGCTCTCCCAACAGAATGGGCTCAGGTGGATGTTAAGCTGGAACGCTTACAGAACGTGTGAATATTAAATGCGGTTTTCTTGCCTAAGTCACTGGCACCAATTTCTTCATCTCAGTTATCAGAAAGGATTAAGTCTAAGTCTGTATCAGCTAAGACCATGGTGGTTACAGTGTCACTGCGAAAGCATTGAGGGGCTGGAAGGGGAAGGAGAAGACAAAGACTGACATCTAGTAATGGGAAAGGACAAGAAAGGGTATTGCACACCAAACAATACAAGAAAAGGAAAAATAAAAAAAAGTAAAGCAGGAACGCACAAAACTAAATGTCATTGTCACTTTAAACAAGACGCGCTCCCTCTTAAAAAAAGCTGTGATAGCAGCACAAGATGGATACAGCTGTGATAATATGGAAGAAATAAAAGCAGCCAACCTAATGCTGAAGACAATAAAGCTCAGAGGGTAGTTTGAAATAATTATTCATTCTTTGAACTGCAACAGCATGTAAGAAACAGTTTTGGATCAGAAATCCATTATGTTCCTGCAAACACAAAATAACAAATATATCTTCTGTCCTTGTAATCTGTATGGTGTCTGTATTTTGAGACTGACAGTTGTTGTGCTTTACTCATTTTCAAAATGAATTATGTAGGCAGATTTTGTCCAAGGTAATCAGAAAACAGTTTTAAGTTACATTCTGTAATTTAAACTAAAATTAATAGTTACTTAATTACATTATATTTTCATCCTTGTATCCAAATGTATGCAAGGATATCCAAATATCATTCAAGAGGGCACTGAGGGGAATGAGTCAGGCCAGTGTTGACCAAGATTTTGTCAGCAACCSAGTGGCACAGAACAGATACGGCATAACCCAGTGGGAAAGTGTATCTGCTAGTGGTTTATTCCAGCCCCCTGTGGAAAATACACTACACTGACAAAAGTGCAGATTTCCTGATGAAAATCTGTCTAAACTTAACACTTTTAGCACCAGAGATGTATTGATCAGTCCAGTAACATTCCAGCAAATTCTGACCAAAAATTTAAAGAGCTGGTAATGAAGACATGAATTGCCATCTGCTACGYGCAGTTTGCACACTCACACTACGTTTTTTCAAAGGTAGAGCTGGGAAGCCAGTGTAATGGGGTTTGGGTTGTGTCCTTGCCTTGGTTAATTACTTTTGATACTTTTGATTACTTCAGTATTACAGAAGGTGTTGATTTCTACTGAGAAACTCTTTGATCTACTAAAAGTCTATCTGAAGCTCTTGGCTATACTGAAAAGCCCTATTTCAAGATAAATGGGAGGACTGAGTAAGCGTCAGTAAATATGCTGAGAAATCTGCAAACAACAGCAGACACTGCCCAAAGTCTTGCAAGTYCAGAGCTAGACATTTCTGGAAGGGGTAAGTACTGCTAGAGGGCTCATGCAATACATGATGAGTGAGTTATACAGCAGCTGTAACTGGGAGGTCTGATCCGCAGTTGAGCTATGTAGGAGAATAAGTGAGTCGGCAGCTAGGAAAAAACAACACAAACCCTGGATATGTAACCATACCAGGGAGCAGAGAGACTAAATTCCCTGGATATGGACTACAGGACAAAGTATAGGGGATTTCCAGCAGTGGGAGCTACTGCCGTCTGTGTTCCACTCTACAGAAAAGCAGGAGTGCACAAAATCACATAGGTAAATCATCATTTCCTCCTCCTAAGGACAAAAAGAAAAAAAAGGAAAGTTCCAAATATTGATCACAGGGATACAGACTTTCCTTCCAGTGGAGGTACGACTTACAGACATATTTTCTTAGATTTAATTAGAATGAAGTAATAGAGGAAACTGCAGAGTAATATTAACCTTGTAAGAGGAAGAGATTCATGTCATTCACCATTTCACTGTGGTACCAGGTAAGAACCCCTTTCCTATTCCCCTTACCTCATCAAGACACCTTTCATACTGTTCTCTCTGACTTTCGTTTTCCAGAGCCAGTGCTGAATTCTCCGCCTACAGCAAAATACAATAAATAAATAAATATGTAAATTAATCAATGCATATGTAGTGCTACATGACAGCCAATTTAGGGTGCGTATTTCACATACCTCTTCAAGATCCAAAATAAAAAAAAAAAACTATAAAATTTATTTTTGCTGCAAGTTGCTACTTTGAGTCAAAACAGAAGTGACACTAGTTTATGAGATTATTCACAGCATGCATTGCAGTTAAGAACACTACAGCAGCAGCCATTCTAAGCATGTCTATGAGCTAATCTTGTCAGGTGTAAGAGAATCTGCAAGGAAACCTGATAAAAGATATTGGTGCATCTTTTCTTCCTCCCCTTGCGGAGTGGACTTTCTGTTTGAGAAAGCCACCGGTAAACAAACAGAAGYAGCTACTAACAAAAGTAAACTAAAGGCAATCTTATGCAGATGTGGAGTTGTGGCAGCTCTTCATAAGCCCTGTTTCTCCACATGTATTGGTCATGCAAGGATTGAGGAATTACCAATTGCACCAGATGTATTTATTAATCTTTACTTTAAAAACCAACACCACCATTTAAAGAGTGAGAGTGATATTCTAGTACATCCAAATGCAATCTTAAAGTCAGATAATTTTACTCWAGTGTATGTCAGTTTAAATGTGATAAAGTTTCCTGTATAGCAGTGCCTTTAACCTGTCCTTAATTTTCATGGTAGTCAGATTCTCTACATAGGGCAAACTTCACAAACGGCACAACCTGATACTTGAATTACACTAAATCAGTGTGTTTTTGTATATATTATGGCTTTACTTTAGGAATACTTTCTGTGGCAGAAAAGGAAATTTTCTGAAGTGTGCTGTACACAAATGCATCAATTACATACAAAAGCAAATTTCAAGCARTTTTCTCTTAAAGAATGATAAACTGAAACAATACATAAAAATATAGGAATTAAAACTGGCTCTAGAAACTTCTCTGCTTTCAAATATCTTCACACCATGTAAGTATAAATCCACAATCAATACACTCAGACAATTACAGCTACTACACAATTTACATTATTTTCTTCACTTTTACTGTTCTATCAATCTGTAAAAGTTTTAACAAATGAGGTTCCAAAAGAATTATGGTTAAGATACAGGAGTCATAAAAATGGTCARCACTTGCAATTTTACAGACAAATTTAGTATAATATACTATATGGAAAGATTTCATGAAGAGCTCAGCAATTACTTCTTCCTTGTTAAGTAATTTCAGTGATCCAACAAAGCAAAAATCCCAAAGTCCAGACAATCAATCTACTGACAACAATTTCAGATTCAAGATAAATCTTAAAAACCAAGTATTAGAGGGAAACATGAACAGATATAAGTAGCCTGTATTTTGAAAGAGGGAAACAATGAAATGCAGTTAATGAAGAAGGGCATAGAGAGCTTATTTATTTACAAGACTAAATGAACAAGATGAACAACTGCAGCAAATCAATACGATGTCTCAGGGGTACCACCAAAGCCAGCAGAGGTGGGAAAATGCTCCGCAGCCTGTCTGCCCACCGGCGGACTCTGCACGTGCTGAACCACTAGCAAAGCAGAAGCAGAAGCCGCAAAGCAAAAGCAGCAGTAAGAACTGAGGAGCCGGAGGGCAGAGCGTCCTCGGCACCAAAGCGGCGACCAGACGCAGCTCCCGGTGTGCTTTGCCAGACACGTTCCAGCAGGTCACTTGATAAAAATAAAGGCACGGTTGCTATATAAAAATGTACTCCCGCGAGTTAAAATTTTTCTGATGTTTTCTCTATCATCAGCCTAAAATGCCATGCAAGATAAACTGGTCTTGCTGTTTTAATGCAATCATTCAAAGATTGGTCTGCACAACCTTTTAACTCACCCATGTGGTGCATCTACAAATTTATTTTTTTGAATTTTGATATACACAAACCAAAAAGGGTATGATCTTATTCTACGGTAGTAAGAGCAGACGCTTCCATGTCGATTTGTATAAAAGAACTACAACTTAACAGCTGTACTAGACGAAACACCCGGAGAGCTCCTCTAGTTCTCTTTCTCTGATTTTTTCTGGAATGCTGTGAGGTTGTAAATGGAAGCTAAGCCTTGGTTCTGAAATCTCTGATTTCAGTGAGTTGATGCTGTATGAATAGGTTACCAAAATTAGGATATTTGAAWTTGACAGCATTTTAAATAAACGGTACATTTTTCTTCTTACCGAGTCATTGAGGAGACATCTGTATAATAAAAGCCGTTTTCACACCAATGGCTTTGAAAGTGTATAGAAGGGATATAATACAGTCAGTGCTAGCTTGACTCCCGTGTTTCTTGACTGCCGAGCAAATCATGCCTATTTATTTGGCATTTTTAATGAGGATTGGACAAGAAGGGAACACTTCACTAACTTCACTTAAGATCCAGTGCCAGTTCCCAAAAGATGGGAAAATGAGTTCTTGGTGTACTAAATCACTCTGTATCACAACTGAATACTTGATAAATAACCCACATTCCCCCCAAAGCATTCATTTGCAAAATTTGTAATAGCATTTGTGGTTTCAAAATCCTACCTCCTAATCCAAACCTTCATCTCTTTAACAAAAACTGCTGGGTTTTGTTATTTTAAGTCTGCTCCTTTTTCCTCCAAGGGATCTCCCTACCTCAAGTACTGCACATTCTAGGCATCTTCTGCCAGCTAAGCAAAGTAGATCTACTTAGAWGAAACTCTCAGTTACCACTATTATTTTTTATTTTGGTGTTTGACGTTTCAGGTCAGGCCTAACGCTAGACTGAGTTGCAATAACAAACCAATGCTTCTCACAGCATGAAAGCTATTGCATGCTTGCAGCCACCCAGAGACAGCAGTAGAGAAGTTCTGGCCCATTTCATTTGCTTCTCCCAGATGTAACCTAGGAGGGGATGTCACAGAAAAAAAAAATCAGAAGATTAAGGAGAATGGTATTTTCTCAGATTTCCAGTTTTAGGTATAGCTGTTCTCTAGGAATTTATGCGTATTTTATGTATCATGTGCTACACACAGAAATAAATAGACCATCCCTGACCCTTAGCCCCACAAACACTAAAAGCACTGCAGCCTGGCAAATTGCTGCAGATATGTGATGTGCATCACCACCAACCATAYGGGCAAGCATATCTTATTTTGGGGATCAGCCCCCAAAGCACAGTATAATTCAGTCAACCAAAAATAATTGTGATATAACTTGCCACTAAATGAAACATTACATGTTGCTTTTGGATCATTACAGATTCAGGGATTCTACAAACGTCAAAATAGTGGTATCTCCTAGTTCTGATTTGGAAGAAATTATTTTGTAGAGTTTAAATCATGACATGCATAATGCTAAGTAGCTTTCAACTGCCTTAATTAGAGACAACTTTCTTCTAAACTGTGAGACTGTTCATGGAAAATCAAACTGAAAGTGAAAATCTAAGATTTCTCTGTATAAAATAGAGGCTGCCTTGCATCGATACCTCTGCCAAGATACAGTCATTATTACAGACTTCGTCAACTCTAATTTTGATTCTGTACTCTAGATGGAAAACATAGCCCTCATAATGATGACGATTATCTCTAGGCCAGCTAAGAGCTTCCTTCTTTACMCTTATTTAAGAATATTCTGGGGTTTCTTTTATGGGGCAATCACTTGGTCAACATTCGTTTTATTTAAGATTTGCAAATGGACTATACTCCAGATGCACTGAGGTCCAGTCCTCTTCCTGCTGAAAGTGATTTGAGTCTGCCATTTATTTCCCGTGAATGCAAAGACAGTAAGAAACAAGAAACAAATCATATAGGTTTTCACTTGACACAATGTTTCCTTAAAATTGGTTAATTATTATTTGGGGTCAGAGGAAGTTCCTTAGTTCAAAACGATTTGCTGTTCATGATGCTAGAGGAAACAAGGAGACCTGCTACAGAAGGCAGCCTTAGCATTCTTCACATTTTTAAAAATGTGTTAATGTCCTTGATCAATAAAGCTAGAACAATCCATCACAATTTTCTTTTTTTAATCTGTAGAATGGTGATGATATTTAGCATTACGACAYCCCTGACTGAAGGCTGATATTAAAGTGTCCATTTTGTCAGGACAATCAGCCAAACTTCAAGGCCTCTGAAGGTGATTTTCACAAGAGTTTGAAGTCAAACATACATCTCAAATATATACTTACGTGGTCATATTTTTCTTTAATTTGGCAGCAAAGAAACTAGAGCTTTTTGCCTTATAGGAACAAACCAACCAACTAAAGGGAGGGAAGTGTTTTCTCCCCAAAGATATTCCATACCAAGCTCTGACCCAAAATACGCTCTGCTCTCTTCCAGRTAACTTCTTTCTGGGCTTACATGTTCAAAGCACAAGATCCCCTCACTGTCCTGAGTCTGAGATAGTATTTGGGGTTCAGTCCTCACCTAATACTGATGGAACATGGAAACTTYCCGCTAACTATTAACATCAGCCTATAAAGAGCTGAAATCAATTTGAATATACTCTTACATTGATATACACTTTTAGGATGATTTCTTCATTCTCTCATCTTCTCTTTTTACTATTTTACAGGAGATTACTACTATAGGTGAAGAATCATCTCTGAACCACAATTTCTTCAATATTTATCTATGTATTTGGTATAAGAGGCAGACACATTCATGAAAATGCCAATGGACATGCTCCTTCAGATTTGCTTGCTTCTTCAATTCTGTAAATGGCACTTTCATTTAACACCCTGCAAAAGCCATTTGAACTGTGCTCCTTGAAGGAGAAGCGAACTGAAGTGCTTAAATCAGAACTGAATATAAGAATTGGACTTAGTCCCCAAAGTGTTCTGAAAAAGTTTAAACTTTACCTCTTTRTGCCTTGATTGTAAAAGTCAGGAAAACAGGAATAACAACACTTTGCTATCTAGCCAAGGTGTTCAAACGAATAATGAATYAGGATATCCTCAGTGTACTGGGGTCTTCAAGTGAAGAATATTAGGAAGTCTTCAACAGAGAGTCTTCTACACTTACAACCATAATGAAATTAATTGAAACAGTGAATCTTCTACTGGAAGGCATGACTAGACAAGAAACACCTAAAACCAGTTCTCCTTATTCAGCCACAGCAGTGTTGAGGCAAAATAGAAGCACAGGGAGTGAGAGATGAAAGGGAAGGAAAGCAGACAYTCACTTTGCACTAAAGGAAGGGGAGATGAAGGTCTAAAGGTTGAATGTCAAGTTAGCARCTCACCATGCTTTGAAGGCATCATCAATAAAGGTCAAGGGGAAGGAAGTTATTACAGTGAACTTTAAAATCCCCGACAGAATGCTACAACACCRGTTACCATGTGCGCTGCTTTGTTATTCATACTAATCCATTAGTTYCTTTCTAGAAAGGTTTATTGATCTACACAGACACTCATTTGTCATGACCTGTGCAGTATATTAACAGCTGCCCAAGTACTTCAAATGAGCTCAGGAATTTTTTCATGTTTTGTATATTTTTTGTATATTTTTGTGGTCACAAAATATTTTTTTTTTCTTTTTTTTACCTGAAACCTTCAGATATTCAGCCAATGTTCAAGTCACATTCAAGTATGACATGGGATGAAAGCAACGGATATGCAAGTCTAAATAATAAAACATGGAACTWCATAAGCATTAATTGTAACTCTGTCCATCAGAAGGCCATATTCAACTTTACTGGTTGGTACTGGAAGGGACCATTCTTGCAGTTCAGAATTTCAATAATATATATTTTTAATTCTCCATCAACAAAAAAATATAGCAAGAACAAACTACTAAGAGTTCTTACGAGCAGTCTCTCTCACAGGTTGTGCTAGGCTATTGCTGTGCTACCAATAAAGTCTCATAGACAGCAGTATAACCTTCTTCTCTTGATGTATGCTAAAAATGAGAAGATACTAAWTCAACAGAGGAAAGCTAATCACTTAAGATTACCTAAAAATGAGTGCTTAAATGTTCCTAACAAAAAGCAGCCCACACAAAACAGAAAGCTGTCTTTGCAGCTACATACGATGTTTTACAGAATATTAATTAGCTGATTCATGTGTTCAAACACGGATTTGCACTGGGAACTGTYGTCTAGCAGCTCAACAGCAGATTGCAGGGAGACTCCCTCAGCTGTGGTCCTGGTCAGGGTTCATGCAAGGCCACACAGCTCTTCTCCTGCCCGTTCAGCGTTTCCTGGTTGCCCCCGGAAGAAACTACAGGTGTTCAGTCTAAGTGAGCAAAAATCAAAAAGTGATTCCTTTTTGAAAGGARTAACTAGAATTTAATCCTTCAGATCTACTCATAAGGGATAGACATCTGAACTTCAGAAGCTGAACCAAAGCCAAACCAAACCAGAGTCATACACCACTACTGATGAACTAATATTAAAAATAAACATCATATTCCTGGGAATTCCTCTGTGAAATACATTTTCTGTGGACTTTTTTGGTTTGCTTTTTTCAGAAGTTGTGGCTGACAAATTTTAATTGGTTCAAGAATGATATTTGTGGGTTTTATTTCTGTTAAYTCTGAAGTAGTTAGAAATGAAGAGCCTTTAAACCTTCAACATTTTCCCCTCTGACACCACAGAAATGTCTGGAGCTGACATTTTAAAGAGCAGGTTAGGAACAGATTTACCAAAAGGACTGTATTATAAGCCTACGCTTAGCTTCCAGCAAATAAACATCTAGGCTACCAAGAGATGTATCAGTAATAGCTTTTTATGCGTACCTGCATGCAAACAGCAGCTGACAGAAAATTCTAGCATTAGTTACAGAGAATGCACTAGATTTGCCATGTATCCACAGGTAAAACGCTGTCAATACAGCATTTTATATATATACTGTGTATAAAGGTTAAAATTAAGAAGGATCTCATTTTTTCAAAACTCTTCTAACTGGTCACAAATATTTTTTTTTGAGGAGGAGTAAAACAGAGCTACATAAGCACAAACAGGCAGCATAAAGCTGGGCACGTTTCTTGAGGCTGAAGACACAGAACACCTCCAAAATGATATATATAATACGTATACACTTGAYGAAGCACGGAAACACAGGCATGGCAAACCAGAGGCAGGACAAGCAGGACTCCTGTTTTTACCACTCTGCGTAGTGAGAAGTGCAACGTAGTAGTTGCAGGTAGTGAGTTCAAACAAATCAAGTAGTGCTCCAGGCAACATAGACCGGGGCGGTCAAGAAGGAGGGATGCTTGAACTCCTCCATCCTTCCCCAAACCGGGGCGGTGCTGGCGGCGCGGGCACCGTCCCGGAGCCTTGCACGCGGAGCACAGGCCACGCGGCCGTCGCACACGCGTCACGCTGCGTTTGCACGCGAGGAGCATCCACGGGGTAAGCGTATCTCGGCTGATTTTGTTTCCTGATTTTCAAACGTTTACCTTCCTCCTGCAAACGGCGAACCAGATGCAGCCGCTGCATCCTGTTCCTCTTTCTCTTCTTTTATAAGCGATTTGCTCCCTTATGAAATCCCTTCTCCCAAGTGAGGGCATTTCGCCCTGGCAGAGTTACTGTGCTTCCCCCTGTATTCTCAACAGGTAGCAAACACACGTATACACGGTTGGTTGCATTTGTTTCAATTTTTTTGCAAAAAACAAAACTCTTCTGGAAAAATTCAATGACTGTTTCTTGGAATTAGTAAAGATGGGCTGAAAGTTTGACTATCTGTACACCTATCACTGACATAGGATTAAAACATTTTCGATGTAACCCCTTTCAATACAAATACTTACTTTCCTTTAAAAATAAATGTCTTTTTAAATTGGTTTGTTTGCTTTTTTTGAGCAAAACTCATACACTTACAGGGCAATTTTTCAAGCAATGAGAAAGGCAACTTTAGAATTATATATCCCTCAAAGCCGTGCGATTTTGACTATAAGATTACTGACACAGTCACAGTTTTCTATTTTCCCATTATCTACGCCTTCCAGAGTAGCATATTCAAATTCAACATAGACCTTATGTGGAGTTTGGAAAAAATAAGGCATTTCAGATTTATTTAAGAATATTAATCTTTGGCTAAGTTTGTTCCAATATATTTCATTTCTTTTTCCCTGCCTGTGTAGCTGAGAATTTCATAGTAAATATAGGTAATAACACTCTCATTTCATGGTATGGGGAAGCAGGTATGGTAAAAGAAACCCAAGAGACAACTAGTTCATCCTCACAAGATGCACATAAATATCCAAGTAGAGAAAAAGCTACAAAGGTCTTATGCTTTTTCTTTTTTTTCAGAAGATGAAATTCAAAAATTTAGCTATTCTTTAAACAAGTTTAATATAGCTTTTCAACGTTTTGCAGGTGACACTGAAATACTTGATTTAACACAATTTTAGAATCTAAATAATTTTACACAATTTACACAATGGTCACTGGAATTAAGTAGAAATGCTTGAAATTAAGTAGAAAAAAGCCAAGGAATATACATACAAATATACAGGAATACTTTACTTTTTACATTACTTTAAATACACTTTCATAGGTCAATGCAAACAAGGGCCCTAATCCCAAAACCAGTGCTTCCAAGCTGCTCCAGGCACCTGAGCAGAAATGTATTATTATATTTTAGCAAATAGTGCAAATTTGGGCTAAAGTTGGGCATTATTTACAAGAAACACCTCTTCCCGAAACCAAAACAAAATCTAAGCAGCTCATTGTGCTTTGCTTTGATAAACACAAGATTTGAAATCTTAGTGCATCCCTGTCTTCTCCCCCCTGCACATCTTTTAATGTACAAACAGCAACACTGTTAATTGTCTTCCTTAACTATTTATTTTGGCTCTCCCTGGGAGATGAAACAACAAATGTTTTGCCCTGTCTTCAGAGAAAGAAGATGCTGAATTTTTAATCAGGATTTCTTTTTATCTATTTATCCTAAGTTTCCTCATTTAGTTGAAACAAAAATAATTGTGAAATAATGTAATTTAAACCGACAGCTTAGGAAACACTGTCACCTGAACTCAAACGCTTAAATGTSAGATCCACTGCCTGTCAGACTCTTAGTAGTTCCCTGTTATCCAGAGATTCCTTAGGTGGGAGAAATATTTTTCTTCACCAAAAAAATTGTCTTTTTTCTCTTTTTTTTAAATAGCTTTTGAGCTTATTTTTATATGAATTCTGAGAAAAAAGACTTTTTTCCTTTGCTGTACTAAGCAATAGTGAGATTTAAAGCATTACTTGATAATTGATAACGTTGCAAAATATTTTTAAAAAATGAAGTATAAAATTTTATTTTTTCTCCTCCTACGATAAATCATTTAATTCCCTTCCTTTGAACACCTGGAGGTAAAAGGTTTCTATCGCACTCAGCTATTGATGCCAACGGCTTCACAATTCAGAACATACAAATTTACACCAAGTTGCTGTGTTTGTAACAACCCAGAGCGCCGAGTTACTCCCGAAAGCAGCGCTCCCTGCAASGTCGCTTTCGTCCCGAGAAGTCACCGCTCCGCCGGCTGCCCCCAGGGAGCCCCACCTGAGCCTCCTGGCACGGCGTCCTGGTGCCCTCCCTCGCAGGCAAGGCGCCGAGGGGCAGAGCGGGCGCCGGCGCCGGGCGCCGCCGCACGCCCAGCCACTGCTTCCTAGCCAATAGCCACACCAYGAAATTACTGTTCCTCTCCCGCGAACGGAAGTAAAACTCGGTTTGCAAACGTCAGCTTGCTTCGCCCGACAGCGCTGAAAACGCGTGTCCGTGTTTTACAGGCGCAGTGGGCAGCACGCGGCGCCGCTCGCCCCGCGCAGCGACACGGGGCGGGTTGACTCCTGCACGGACCTTTGCTAAACCAAAAGCTCCAAATCATTTTATTTTTAACCTTTTAGCATGCAGTAGTGAATTTTCGGAGCCGCTGCATTTAAGTCAACAGAAAAAAACAACCCGCTTCCCGCCGCTCCTGCCTGGTTTTACAAGCACCGGCAGCGGGTGGCTGCTGCTTCGCCGGGCTTGGCGGGTCCTTCGCCCCGCGCCGCCGGCCAAGGCAACGGCAGCCGGCGCCGCCAGGCCCCCCCTTAACAGGCGACGGACGTCTCCTGCCGGGAAAGAACATGCAGCACAATGCTAAATATTTTCTCATTATTTACTCAACTTTGCTCGTCAGCATATAGAATTTATTTCTGAAGTTTCCATAAAGCTGGCCTTTTGTCCTTAGATTTGTTRGTTAACCACAACTCTAACAGGTCCAGGAAAAGCCCTGGACAGTGTTTGCACACTGCAGGAGCACACAGCATATTGCAAGAGTTTCTAAAAAACAAACAAACTTTGGCTTACAATCACTGAAGTCACGTGGGAATTTTTAAGAGAGGAAACATTCATTTATTTTTTAAAGGCTGTGCACTTCAGAGAAAGGACGTTCATTAAGATACTGCTTTGAATCATGTACGCTTTCCTTAAAAAAAAAAAAAAGAAACCTGAAATTAAGCTGAATTCTGTGAGATGCAGGGGCGCTCCTCCCCTCAGTCCAGCAAGGAGCTCTTAGAAGAGCCAGCAGCAGCCCCACGGCCCGGCTCCSATTTACAGAGCGAGCCAAATGCAGACCGCGCGTAAGTGAGCACCGCTCAAGTGCAGCCACTGGAAGTGCAGCCACTTACGCACCTCCAAATCCGACAGGAGACAGCCAAATACACTAACGTTAGTATTGAACATGAAGAAATGGTGCTGTTATCTCATTCCGAGCTGCTGGTCAAGAGCAATATCAGTGATTAATCGATTGGCCTAAAGGGAAAACGCGGAGAAGAGGACAAGAATAAATCAATGAATGAAATACTATGCAATGCAATATATACCTGGGATCAATCATATTACTGCTCTCCCTCTTCTGCCTGCAATTGGGAAATATCCCTGCCTGGCAGAGGTCATAGGCAGGGCAAATCAGCTGCTTAAAAGCATCTGAATTTCTCTTCTTTTATTTCCATTCAATTGCTTTTCAAATACATTCCCCCCTAATGTTAGCAACTCCTTTGTGACTATGAACTACAAATGTCTGCTTTTACGCATCTAGTTGGGCAAAATTTTAAAGAGTTACCCTTGGGTCACTGTGAAGGACAAAACAACAGAATAAAAAGCGAACAAGATAGATACACCATCACTGGAATGAGAAAAAAGAAATATTCTGCCATTCAAAGAGGAAGCAAGAGRAAGACACAAGCTGTTTCCTTAGCAGTAAAGTTATTTCAGCACTTCACCACGCACTCTTCTGGAGCTCTGCTACAGCTGGCTCGGGTAACTAAAATGTGCTGCTCTGCCAGGGCTAATATTCAGTTTTTCAAGATGAGTTAATTAGTCCAAATGCAAACTGCAGAGCAATACTGCTTCTGCTAACTGAACTCTCTTGCCCCCAGGGCACYATATAAAGGGACTATATGGTTATAAAGCTTGTAATATGGCCTCTTTCTCTGCTTCACTCCTCCTGTGTTAATTTAATCAAATTAATGTACTTACTAGATCAGCTGCCTCTGCATGGCATTGGCTAAACACCGTGAGATCTAACAAAACTGCCTTTCTGATGGCATAGATCAGATTTAAGGTAACAGAAAGAACATCCCGTGACTATTTAAGAAAACCATATTAYAGCTATCGCAACTGGTACAGGAGGTTCAAGTATACTGGCATCAGAAGCAATACAGGACTGCAGGAAATTATCAAGGAGCAGGTGAAGGTTTTTTTTTATCTGACACATGTCTAAGGTGCAAAAAAGCAAACCGTGTAAGGTTCAAAAGAAAAGAAAGAAGGATCTAYCACAAGGCAGGCAAAGGAAAACTTTGGCTACTTCAGCCGTATGACCTTTTCATTGAAAAACCCGTTTCAGCTCATTTCTAGGCTACCATAAACGAGCAAGAGAAAAGCTAAGCCAGTATCTCAACGGAAGCGTCAGGAGAGAGCACGGCTTCCCCTGCTCGTGTGGCGCACAGCGTCCGCGCGTGACGCCCAGACCGCCCACGCGTTTCTTCAGCCGACCCGCAACTCTTGCCGCAGTGACTTTACAGATGACTTTGTCCAGCAAAATACATTTCTTGTGTCAATTTTCTGAAAAGCTGAACAGAAAGGACTTGTTTCCTCTTTTTACAAGAACTTTTTTCTAAATAATTGAAAAGTTTAGACCACGAGCGTTAACACCAGAAAGGTTACTTTGGAAGAACTGGGAATTTCCTTGTTTGGAGGCAACAAGCAGATCCGCAAGCGTACTAAAGGAGAAGAACTGCAGTTAATAACGTGAATATTTTTCTTTCTCGAAATCACGTCCTAGTTTTGGCCTCGCACGGGCCTCCCGCGCTGAGCAGAAGAGGCGCAGGAAGGCGCAGGCACGGCCGGCGCGCGCGAGCAGGGCCAGCGCAGCGGGCGATGGAGCGCCGCGGTCCCCTCGGGCACCGGGCGCCAAGGGAGGACGCTCCGCCCTCTAGACGGCACGCACCGCGCCAGGCAGTTTAATCATTTCTCCACCGGCGTAGGAAACGTGGGCACCGAAGTCAGAAGGCTCGAACGGCAGCTCCCCCTCTCCGAGGAGAGCGGACCGCAGCACGCTGCTCAAACGCCGCGGCGGGGCCACGCGGCGCGGGAAGGGGGCTCGGCCGGGGCACGCGAGGGCCGCAGCATCGCCCCGGCACCCCCGAGGTGACGCACGCCCTATGCAGAGCTGTCCTGGCTATAAACAGAAATTAAAAATTCAGTTCGTGAGCGAGCAGTTACCTACGGAACCGTCAGCGAAAATCGCAGTCCGGTGTAATGGGCCCACATCAGCTTATTACCCATTTGACGAATCTGTTCTCTTTATATATTTATAACTAATCTTAAAAGCATGACAGATTACATAGACTTAAATACAATTGTTTGAGTGTCTTCTGCTATAGATTATTAAAGTGACTACACAGTAGAGTGAGCATTGAATTTCACAAGTATGTTAACTGTACAGATTTCGTATGTGTAGCTAAATATACCRCACAGGCGACGCAGGAGCCGAGACTCTCGTGTGATGCAAGCCAGCGGAGCCCCAGCAGTTCCAGGAATCGGAGCGTAACCGCACCTGCCCACGATCCCAGCTACAACCTCCACTTTTGCGTACCTGCATGACGAACAAAAGAGAAATCCCTACYGCACGGGGAAAACGTGCATCACCACGCAGACCTCATCATCGCTCCATCATTTTCTGAGGCCGGTTAAGAGAAATGATTAGAGAGAAATCTGTTTTGCTATGTAAGAGTTGTAAGGGGTTCAGTTCTAACAGCTCAGGTAAATTAATCAGGATTTCCGATGCAGCCAGCGAAGACTGTCCACAGAACACAGGGCTCTTCCTGACAACGTTAGTTTGACGTGAACTTCAGCTACTTGTTACGTTTACGAGCAAAACACCTTTCATTACTGTCAATGCAATCACATGCATTAGTATGTAGATTAAAAATATATTGCACGAGTCTAAAACGACTCTCGCACAGAATCTTTCCTCTGAAATATAAGCTGCTGTGAGCACTGAGACGGCTCATAAAAGGGCTTTTGGAGAACCWTTCCCAGGGTGCATACCTGATAGAAACTATTTTAAAAAACTACTGAGTTTCACTCTTTGAAATGATAAATGTGTTGGGATAAACACAGTCACCTAGATCTATAGCATACGGTTGGAAAATCTCATTTTGTTCAATAAGGAGAGTGCATTTTCAATTGTATCACCTGCCTGATTGCTAAAAAAGGTAAGTCACATTATCTGCTGATTACGTSCAGGAAAGCACTATGCATGGAGATACAGGCACAGAAAAACTATCATTATTTAAATTATAAAAGTCAGTCTGAAATATCAGATTCACTGCAACCTTGCAAGGACTTTTTGCAGAACATGCTTAACATTTATTTCAATGGAGAATATCTGGCAGGTTTAACAAAATCAAGATAATTTTTCTCGATTTCTGTGGCTTACCTTTTCTCCACAGACTACACCTATGGCTCAGACCTTCTGGCATTGAATCATTATCCTATTCAATATTTTGAACTATTTAAAGGGTATTTGTTATGTCATCTAGGGAAGTAGCAGAGAGAAAGTACTATCAGAAAAAGGCCATTGTACTGGAATTTGAAATACCACACAAAAATATTTATTTATATTCTTAAAAAAAATATAACCAAATGTTTGCCTGTGCTAAAACCGATATATTAAAATTTATCTCTCTTCTTCTCATTCTTCTGTAAAAAAATTAGCCCTCAATATAGTATCTTGAAGATCCTAAAGTTTACCTATAGTTCTCACGAGTACATGCCCCATAACTTAGACAAGTAAAAACTATAGCTAAACTAGAGGATCTTCTAAACAGTATCTTCAACTAAAATAGTAATGTGAATTAAAAATTACTTTTAAGAAAGAAGTTTATTTCACCCGGAAAAGACTGAATTCCCTGATGCCAAAAATCGGCATCTTCTGTCAATCCACCTTGAGCGGGTACAAATCAGGAACAGCCCGAGTTACCTACTCTGCCTCTCCAGGGTGCTTCACACCTTGTCCAGATGGACTGATGAGTGTGACAAAAGGGCTGAAATACCTCGCTCAAGATTAGTAAGTTAATAACCTTTATTAAAACCTAAATTAACTGCATTAGCAGGCTGATGGAAGAATTTCTAATATGGACTAAAATTCCCCTTAGACAAATGGCCGACGAGATACGGAATGATGGCACACTTAAAAAATAAATGCAGTTTTAAAACTATAACCTAGGAACACTGTTTGGGAATGGTCTGTTGTGCAGCTGACCGAATCAGCTCACTTTGACAGATGACCGTTTCGTAACAGAAAGTGGACAGCTGATCTGACAGTTTTTACCTTTTTCACCATGTGCCAAAAACTCAGAATTTCTGTGTGTTGTGACCAAACTCAAACCAATTAGCTTCTGAACCACTGCTGGGGTTCCTCGTGGGAGCATACCATATGTCACTTGGACGAAGACTCCAAGGAGGTACCATGGTTGATTTTCAAGTAATCACTGAACTAAATAGTCAGAAAATGCTGGTATGCATGGCCAGGGTAAAACATGAGTACGCTCTCCTCCTCCATCAGCTGTGGARGCAATGGCTTAACATATAGACATATTTCTGTTAAACCCCTACACTAATGCAGGAGCTGGAGCTCTCAGGGGATCACCAGTCTCTCTCTAATGAAAGTAACAAGGGAAGAAGTGAAAAAGAGAGCGAATCTGAACAGCTCTTCCTACGCACAGTGGGCAGAGCTATTTTCAACATCCCTCTGTAAATGCTCATCCGTACCAGATCGTCTTGATTTGAGCACGATGAAAAGAAAAACTGCCAAGAATTCTGTCTGGCTTAGAAAAAGAGTGTAAAGGGGAGAAAAGAAATAAAAAAGTTCCTTTAGGTTCTCAGGATTTTAAAAATCTGAGAGAAGTAAATTCTCTTCCCTCCAGTACGCATATAAACTTTGAATTTAACCAATCTGCCTAAAGGATGCTTTCACTCTATATGAAGATCTTATTTTCTATTAACATCCCAAAGTTGAGGTGCATCAACTTTGAAAGCAATTCAGCATCTATGCCAACAATGAAGAAACCCAGGTCAACACCCGCTTCTGCAGCACGCAGGAAGGATGAGGAAGCAGGTGAGGAAGAGCTGAGCAGTAGGAGGGCATGAGCTGGCAAGAAGAAGGTACAAGTATCTGGGAAGGAGATGCATCCAAAGACACAGCTGCAGGCGTGGGTGAGGACAGATGGGGAGGGGAAAGGCATCCTAGAGCACAAAGGCAAGGAGAAAAAGGCAGCAGCCATGCGACTTGCTTCTAAAAGRCTAGGAGCAACTCAGCTACAGAAGACCTGTAATAGAAAACTTAAAGCATTTACAAGTTACAGAATACATTCAGCACGATAGCACTATTTGTTTTTAATTTAAAAGTTTACTCAGTTCTTGGAAAGCCAAAGCAGTTTGCCAATACTGCTATCAGCAAGGAGCTCTGAAATGACCGGAATAAACTGGGCCGATTTTGAAATCAGTGATGTGAGTCAATGCTGATTATTCAGCAGCCACTAGATAACTTTGAAAATAAGACTTTCCAGCCCCATCTTCCCAGCCCTGGCTATATAAAGAAAAGAAAAGAAAAGAAAAGAAAAGAAAAGAAAAGAAAAGAAAAGAAAAGAAAAGAAAAGAAAAGAAAAGAAAAGAAAAGAAAAGAAAAG
>NW_028186834.1:2643925-2680089 GCF_003343005.1 Rhea americana | reverse complement strand
AAAGAAAAGAAAAGAAAAGAAAAGAAAAGAAAAGAAAAGAAAAGAAAAGAAAAGAAAAGAAAAGAAAAGAAAAGAAAAGAAAAGAAAAGAAAAGAGAGAAGAAGAGAAAAGAAGAGAAAAGAGAAGAAAAGTTCTTAGGCACAGTTCAGAAAACCAATTATATAAGTCTCCGACAGAAAAGAAGATTTAAAAGAATCCAATAATTAGGATTAAGTAGGTTGGCTTTTGGTGACTGATCAGCATAATGAATCTAGTTATGTGAACGGCCAAGGTATTGGGCCAAGGACAGGCTTCTGGCTGAATCAGATTAAAGGCACTGTCTGGAAGAAGATTAGATGCCACAAAATATTTAAAACATTGCAAAAAAAAAATTTAAACAGTTTCATGATTTTTCTATATATTTACCTAAAGTTATTGAAATTTCCCATAAACCAAATGAAGCAGCTGCCTTTCAGTGAACAGAAAGAACAGAAAGTTGATAATTTAATTATCAATTTTCTTATCCAGTTACACTGTAGTATACAGAAAATGTAAAAAACAAAAACAAAAAAAAMCTTCCCTTTTCCCCACCAAAATGAATCTGATTTCTCAATTCACCCAAAGGAAATGAGTGCCCTTCTAACATCTCTTTTTGTTGAAATCATGTCTCTCTTTTTCTCTCTGCAGGGTAATAAAAACATACTATGGGAAATATCTGACATACTTGCTCATCTGTTTAATGGTGATGGTACAAGGAAAATTACTCCCCTAATATATTTGAACATTTAACTTATCAACCTAAGTGAGTTTTCTCCCAAAAGCTGAATTTATTTAAACAAAACACATCTTTCTATGATGAATTGCAAAGGGCAAGAGGGCAAAGCTCTGTAATTAGAAAGTGAGCAGTTGTGTGACTTTTCCCTAGCAGCTATTGCTGCTACTGTTGCTCAGTTTACTGCAACTTCCATTGAGTCTCACTCACCCGCAAGCAATGAGATTTTCACACATGAATTAGGCTTTTCGTTTGGTAACTTCAAGGTTACAATTTAATGCTACCCCAGTGGCTTACTGTTTGGTGCAAAAACGCAAGGCTGCGAGCAGCCGGCACTCCTCAGTTTTGCAGAGCTGCGGGAGGGAAGGAGAGCCATGCAGCAAGCCGGGGAACCGCTTCCTTCTCCACAACGCTCCTTTTCCTCAAAATGTAAATGCTGAGCTTTTAGGACAGTGCTGACAGTGCCCACTCATTGGCAGGGGTAGGCAGATAATCTCTTCTGAAAGTGGGACTGCCCCCGTTGAGCTAAAATGCATGAATTTCCTGTAACGAGGTGACAGTACACTGACACCGTGCCGGGGCGAGTGTAATGGGACCTTGATGCCAAGGTGAGGGTGTTGGCAGTGGGAAACGCTTGTGAAAAGATGGACTATCCAAAACACAGGCAAACCAACAGCTGAGCATCTTGTCCGATGCCAGGCACACGCTCGCTCCTGCCCGCGCTCCACAGCAGCGAAAGCTGTGCTCCTGGCCATCGCTGGGAGAACGGGCCGCGGGTTGCTCAGAAATGCTGCTAYGGCCCCGGTCCTCTGCCTGCGCTGGTAAATGAGCGGGCACAGAAAGAGGCCTGGAGTGAACAGGGGCAACGCAGACGCGTTTTTCCTGCAGAAGGGACCTAGACGTTCCTCAYGCGTGGTAGCTCGGCACCTAAGAACTGGACAGACTCATCTTCAATCAAAACCTTAATCCCACTTCTCTTCCATGATCTGTTTTCCTCCTTGCTTCCTGTGTAAAATAAGTTACCTGAACAGACCAACGCAGGGCACTGAGGCCCTCTCTTCTCCGTCCCTTCCAGCCCCACATCTCCAGCTGAAGGAGTATCTCCGGACGGCAGGGGCCGGAGGAAGCCCACCCAGCCCAAGGTGTTTGACGCCATGCCACATTCTAGCTCTTCACCAGACTACAGATGTGCACAACTACTAGGGCACAACAAATTTTAAATGATCTTAGAGGGTGCAGRACATCTGCAGCAAAGACAGGAACTGAACCAAGGTGCCTTGGTCTTCATCCAATCTCTGCTCACAATGCCATTTATTTGGGGGAACAGAGGACACACGCTGTGGCACATGGAAGGAGGTAACACCACACACAYACAGATCTGTGTATCTTACAGAATTTGCTTTGACTGACAAACCAAGTGTCCACGCAAAGAGCCCTCATTAACCCCTCCGCTTCTTTTTCTTCAGAGCAATCTTCATCAACTTACTTTCTTCATCATCAATCAAAAGCAAATACTTTCTAAGAAAGATGCAAAATGCTGCCACTGCAGAGAAGAAAATCTGGAATAGACGGAACATTTAATATAGCCAGATATAGTTAATTCAAGCTGAATTATCCTCATTGCATAAATGTCTGTGCAAACGACAGACCTTAATAGCCCTTCAAAGYCAACCCAGTATTTACCACTGATAAAATTTTTCAAAGCAAAGTAACTATAGCTTCCACAAACGTGCTTAGATGAAACCTGACACTAACTCAGTGGATCAGTTAAAGTCACCTGCAATTACGCAGGTGCTTKGGCAGCATGTATTTCAGTCATTTAAGGCTAAATTGGGGGAGTCCATAACTCCCTATCAGGTGACAAAGCCCTAGTACAGTCTAAAAGCCCTTAATAGATGCTGYATTTCAAATGTAAAATATTCCCAGAGTTTTCCTCTGTGTATTGTGGCTGGGTAAACTGTTCTTGCTGCACAAATCTGTGCCACAGTGAAAGAAATAGTATACAATCTTGTAATGAGAGTCCATGTAAAACCTCACATACCCAGCAGGGCAAGATAAGTTTTCACGAAAAATTTCCAACTTATAYATGTTTGGTTTCAGAAATATAACACTGTTTTAATGTAGCTGTATATACACCTATATATACCTGAAATGCCTGCACAGGAGTTAATGGATGTCCAGAATACATTCATTTGGGGGGGCATTTATGGCTAATATTTTCAAACAAAAAAAATAGCAATTCTTCTGGTGAGGAAAGCATGTAAGAAAGTGAAATTCTAACAAACATCTGATACTGAAAACAAGAATTTGTATTCTCTGTATTTTTTTAGTATTTTCTTCCTTTTCAGAACTCCAAACACAGAGAAGTTATCAGATTTTTTTTTGTTTTGATTTGTAAGAATTAAGTCATCTGATCGTAACTGCTGAAGTAAGTTAAGTAGCCTTTCATGAGCAGCCAACTAAAAATGCTAAAGGCACAAAGTGGYTTTGATATCCAAGAAATCACAATTAATTTCAAGTACACGTAATGGGATATAAGATGGGATGAACCATTTGTTATTTGTTATCTGTTTCAATTGATTAGAAACATATGGTATTTACCAGTCAGTAGAGTAGAAACAGAATATGCTGTAAGCGATAAAGAATGTAAAAGGATTATAGGTAAGAGAAGCAAATGAAAGAATACATATATATTTCTTACCAAAGCACATGACAGCTTTCAACTAGGCTGACTACAAAGATGCTTTATTACACTGATTTGTATTATTCAATGAGAACATTTCTAGGTTAAATAGAAGTTAATAAAACCTAAGTAGTATTACAGACATTTATTTGGCAATACATTTGACAGCACTCAAACATAAGAAAACAMAAGAAATGTTAAGTATATCCCCACTGATGTGGAAACCATCTAAAGAAAGTTTTTTTCAAAAATTAAGCCTTTTTTGCTTAGAGTTGATACTGACTTGTCAGTCAGTATCAGAGAGTGCAAGATGACTACAGTTTTCCTTACTGTACCACAAATTCCTGAAGAAAACTACTGCTCACACTAGCACCACGTACTACCATGGTAGTACCCAAGAAAGAACAGAAAGAACTAATATGCTATATAGAACAGGAAYTTTTTCATATATATTCAAAAAAACTCCAAACTAAATAATCCATTTTATTGGCAAAACTATCTATTCATCCCTGTGCTGGTGTATAGCTTTTCTCCTTTGGTACTGCATCCCCTTGAAACCAAGTTCATACTTAGACAATCTGTTTTTTGGATGTGACMAGCTGAAAGAAAGTACTAACCAGAAAAAAAAAATCCTTAATTGTTGCATCTGAATGTTCATATAACAAAAACATTATGCCACTTGCTCAAATTATTCCCTAGATGAACACTATATATACACACACACAAACATACCTATACATCTACACCTATAGATACGTGTGTGTGTGTGTGTGTGTGTGTGCACGTGTATACATGTATGTTTGCACACTTTTATTTACTTACATACACGTTCTCTCCTTTCAGGAGAAGCAAACCCCAGTAACAGGACAATGAAAAACAACAGGAAAGAAGGATGGAAACATTTTACAATGCTCCTMACAGATCCAGCTAAATCTTAGGACGAGCTACACTTGCCCGATGCAACGCAAAACCAAAATGAATGAATTAAAAGACTCAAAGTGATATGAAGAGATATTCAAAGATTTCTAACAGGTTCTGATATTCATTTAATTGCACCAGAAGATATTAACAGATTAGTTCCCCCATTTTGAAAACAAAAATACTACTCTAGTTGGTTTTGTTTATAGGCAGGGTTATGATTCCAGAGAGCATAGATGGAAGACCAACTTTACTAAGTACTTTATTGGCCTTGCAGATTTTATTAACTGTATATGAGACAATAAAACCTAATCATGTAAGTAYGATTAAAGAGTCTGACACCCACAACAGAGGAAATAACAAATAGCCATTTTTGTTCCTTTTTATATAGACTAATGAAACATTTAGAGTAATTGCTCTGCAAATACTGAAGGATTAGAACTGCTAATTACATATAACTTAAAAAAATATGTTCATTCATTAATAAATCATATAGCCTTTGACATTACAATTTATATCCTTCAAGAGAAAAAAAACAAGAGCAAGAACATATAACATAAAAAAACCCACACAGTTAACAACACTTTGTTTTAACTGTCTTAGGCCACAATTAATGTTGGTCCTGCAATTCATCTTTGCTTCATTCATTTCTTTCTAGCTCCTTGGACTATTTATGTAGGTTAATTCTTCAAGCATTGGCACTCACTAATGTGTGTTTTTAACAAGCTACGGCACAATACTGACATCAGCGAGGGGACCTATCCACTGACCTTCCAGAACTAGAGTCGGTCTGTCCATGATGTTGCGCTGTATATCTAGGCAATTGGCCATAACTGATAAAAGGTTGTGACATTATTGAACCACTTCTTATCAGCTGCGAGGACATAAAGAATTGAAACTGTCATGTAGAGTGATTAAGAACAAGACCAGGGAAACACAAATCATGCATATTTGGAAATAAAAGACCTTACGGAACCTAAAGTCATCCTTCATCATCAGATAAAGCAAGACCATAGTAAACTGCCGCACTTACTAGAGTTTTATGAATCTTGGTAATTTCATATCACATGGACATTCTATTTCCTCTATGTAAAACTAATATTCATTAATATTTAAGAGGTTTATTTTATAGATATTCGCCCAAGGCCTTAAAGCAAAAAAATTTRCAAAGATTGCCTACCCATTTCAGATTTTAGACTCTGTATTTAGATTAGAATATGGTTATAATCGCCTGTTCTTTCCTTTTAACAAGGTCCTCAAGAATATAAATCCACAGTTTTTATGTAACTACAGTGTAACACAAACTAAAAATTATGACACCAAAAAATTAACCACCCCTTCACYGTTGACCTAAAATCTACAGGCCCAGTGATGAAGTCTCTGTTTACCCAGATTCCACTTAGGCAAAATGCCACTAAGGTCATTCTTAGGCATTTACTTACCCATATGAACAACACAACATATGGACTTGTACAGAAGAGAACRGAGCAAACACTCGATAAGAAGTTCAAATATGTCTTTGTACTAGTTCAAAATTATATTAAAATACGCACAGCTTAATTTTTTTATACACATTGAAAACCCTGCTGCAAAAAGCACAAAATAAGTATGCATATATATATATATATATAAAAAAATATGTATATGTATATATATACACATATATTAACTATATACATCTATTTGGAGGGCATCTTATCTGCACCTTGTCCCTGACTACCTATAATAACCTTAACACTTCTTCTATAGGAATGTTTACAATCTTGGATTCTAGAAGTTGGGAACTATCATAAGTATTTTGTAAATCATAATTTCCCATTCCAAAATTCAAAATGTAGTATGTGTGCAGCTCTCCATGTGGTCTACAAAGAAACAGATTTTCCATAATCTAGCAGTGAAAAGACCTGTAGAAGAACTGAGTCTTCAGGCAAGCAGCCCAGCAATTACAAGATCAGCAATAAACTACAATGAGGCAACACTGGTTTTATGATAGTTTTAAAAACACCTATGACATTAGTGTTACACTATTAATTGAAAGACAAACAGGAAAAACAAGTTTCTTTTTAAATAGTCGAGACTGAATTAAAATTACCTATGAAGTTCTTTTTAAAGATAGATATATGACACTTAACAGAGAGGGTTCCTTGCAGTGGGTCTGATATTGCTCATCCTTGCTAAGTGTATCGAAGTAAAAAACAAAAAAAACTCTAACATCAAGTATAGGTGAACTGTGAAAGATAAGTTATACAACATGGTGTTTCAGCGACAATAAAAGAACAGGACGGAGGGAGGACTTTATGTATAAAACTGTTTTATTYCTTACCTCCAGAGCTTTCAAACGCTCTAATAGCAATTTTGTCTTTTCTTTTTCCTCTTCGGTACTGCTGCTTTCACTTCTTGAATCTTCATCTACTGCCACATGAATTTTTTCCATCCCTTCTTTACATCTCCTACTGTCTTCTGACAGCTTTTCCTGAAATGATTTTTTAAAATGTCATTACTCACAGGTGAAAATGATGTTAACTACGCAAATGTCTTCAAGTCTCCCTTGTATATGAACGAAAAAAGGACACAGCAGGTTGCTACTTACATGATTAGAGTACTAAATAAATGGAGTAACAMAGGGTCTGTTAAACATGCTGCCATGCCAATTTTGCAAAAGCATATGTACAACTGAACTGCTACGTCTACTTAAGATTTAAAAAATGTGGAACTCATCATTTTTGTTAATAAAATAACTTGCATTTTCTTCTTAAAAAGTAGCAATCTGAATTGAGCTTACTAGTTTTCAGTGGAAATGTTCTGCCACTGAAATAAAAAGTAAYTTATCCAGGAAAAGCTAACATATGTTTATGCCTAATGTATTTCACCCTTCTTCATGTAGAGCCAGTATTTGAATTACTAAAGAACAGGTTGAAACCAAGCTGCTACCCGAGGAAGTATACTACTTACTGATTTAAGATCCACACTAATATATAACTAGGGACACTCAAACTGACAGCAAAATTTGCAGAAGTGGCCCAATCTATTTATTACAAGTCAGTCAGATTAGGTTGTTCTTAGGTGTTGCCTAGTGGACCACGGCTGCTGTGTTTTACAAGAGGCCCATAAAAAAATAAGGGTTTGAATACTGCGTCCTACTAACTGCATTAGTTAYGTACCCAAGCCCTGTGCTGAGAGAGATGGTGAGATAGAGCAAACAAAACATCAAGGATACAAACTGGCAGTGTAAAATATTGCCTAAAAGGATGARCATAAGGGGAAAGAAGGCAACAGCTACACAGAGAGACAGTGTGAATTATCATTTGAATGCAACACAAGGTAGACAGTCTCTACCCTGAAAAGCATGTTCGCTACAGGCAGATGCAGTGTGACAACTAATGAGAAGTTTAAGGCTGGAAAACAGAAGGTAAATCAATATTAAATAAAGGGTGCTGTCAGAAACCGAGAGGTCTGTAAGGAGCATTTAGGTTTTTTGCACGTCTTCTTGATAGTTCATATATACATATACCACGRCACATAGTTCTACGATCTCTGGGTTAATCTATACACTGAGAAGTACTTCCTATAAATAACACACAACACAAACTCTATCTAAGCACAAAAATATGTATTCTTGTGACGAACTGATCCAGCGTGAGTAACTCTGCAAATAGGTGATAACTCTTTGAGAGTTAACAGCAGAATGTTTCCTTAATTAAAAACCAGAAATACAACCAAATTAAAAATCAACACTGTGAATCACATTCCTAACGATGTCTTTTTAAAAAAATTAACTAGCTTAGAAAGTGATTATTACCATGTTAAAACTTTAATCAAGGATAAATTTTATCAGCCGTGGTCCTAATCACTGACTACTCTTACTCAAACCGTGCGGCACAAATCTCATTCTGAGCCTCAAGACTTAGACTCCAAAGAGCCGATCTGTCAGGTTCCAGCGTTAGTGCTATCCTGGCCATATAGGAACCATACGTATATTAGGTTTGCTTCTTACTTGCTCCTCGCTAGTGCAATGATCAAATGTCTATGAAAGAGCCATTAAACTATTCCGACAAGTACATTCATGTAAAACATATTGATCAACTCAAAAAAGTTTTATTATTATTATTATTATTATTAATCACAGGTACCTCTCTGATGTAACTTAAACAAAAAAACTGTTTCAGGAGCTAGAGACAGGAATTAGACGTGGCTAGCAGGGGAAGAACACCTACCCACCCACACAGGGGCACCTTTCCTGCTGGAAAGGCTCACCTACATCTCTAACACCTAGTGTCAACAGAGARAAAACACAAAAATTAAATATGCAAATCTTGTTAAAAAGGAARCTAGGATCTTACTGCTACTATAGCCCCATCCCCACTGAAATTAATGAGAAAATTCCCATAAAGTCTGACACTGAATAGGCCTTTTTGAGCTGGTTTAAATTGTCATWGCTTTTCTGCAAGACAGAGTATTTTACGAGCCTAAAATGACATCCTATCCTGCCCATCGTTTCCGCATGCTCAGTTTGTTCCATAAAGCACGGAAATAGCATACTGTTGATGAGCCCTTTGATCAAACACTGTCGCCCTACAGCCAACCGAAACAACGCCCGAAAACAGCCCCCGCCGCGGGGCCATGGCAAGCTCGCGGGGCTCGCCGGGAGGATGCGAACCACTGACAACCTGGACCTACGAAGCCGTCCAGCGCACTGACCTGGCTGCAGCTCATCGCAAAACTGGTTTTCAGCCAGATGAAGGAGGAGGGGGTAGCATAATATTCCCTATTTCCACTAATAAATACAAATAAGAACAATAAATTAAGAAAGCAGGAAATTCACTTGAAAATCCAAACGATAATTTCCCATGAACACAGCTACACGTATAAAGCCAGTCTTCCCCCCTGCCAGCCCCCCTTTGAGAATRCAGAACAAGAAGGTGTTTCCAAACTTAAGTATAAATAAAGGGAGTAACTACAGCCAGAGGAAAGCTCATACGGAAGCTTTCAAGAAGATAAAAGACATCAAACTGCTAATTTTAGAAACGACGTCCTCCACCAGCCCAGGAAAGGCGAAAGACTGACCCTCTGGACACAGCTTCAGTAACGGTGCACCGAGGTCACCGCCTGTCCTCCGAGACCACTCGCCTTGCYGAGAAACGCGCAGGCATGAAAGGCGTGTTTAGCCAGCTCTTTCTTAACCACTATTATTTCACAAATGAATGTCCTTAATAAAGTTTTACTACAGCTTGCCTGTTCTCTGCCCTTTCTTCTTTCTTAAGATGCTTTCCAGGAATTGAATACACTCACAAAAAATATTTGGAAAGAATGAGCTTGCTTTAAAACATTTAACTTCACAACTAAAACATTTCAAACCAGGAAGAGTGTCAGAAAAATGGTAATTTGCAAGAGTATCCAAGATTTTCATTTGTAATCATTATTATAATAGACATTAATTTGAACAAGGGCTCTTCTCTGTTAGAAACTATATAAATAAATGATATGAAATGATCATATCATTCTCCAGTTTTACCCTATTTGAAATTTTACAACCCAAGAACTACCTGCACAAGCCAGAATCTTTTAAGAAAACAGAAATTATTAACACAGTGAACCAGTAGAGAGAAGTCCATGGGATTAGCTTGCACCAAGCATGAACCAGAGAGGTTCTTGAATCTTTTGAATCCTTGGAGGTATTCAAAATTATGCTCCACAGGTGACTATAATAGCACATCATAATATAAACCTGATACAACTGAGTCAGTGTGGAGCAGGAGCTTGGACTAGATGACCTCCAGAGGTTCTTTTCAACTTAAGTTATTCTGTGATTCTACAGTACAGATGATAAACTGCATGCTTTCAGAAGGCAACGTGACAAAACTCTGCTTGAACCAAAGACAAATGAAAAAATACCAAGATCCTTGAAATGCAAGTGTTTGATGCGTCACTGGTCACAAAACTGGTAAGTAATCATTACAACTGACATATTTACTCACAGAAGCTAAAGATCATTTCCATGTGATCAACACAAATTTGCCAGAGAGGTAAACTATTTCAGATACAATGCTGTAAAGATCCCTCAGCTATAAACTATTCCTTTCTCAATTCTGGGTGYCAGATCAAAATGTCTGAGTTCAAATTTTTCTGAATTTCCCTTACTTTTTAAACATCAGAAATTTATTGGAAACAATYATATTACAGTAGTTAAAAATTCAAATTCTTTTCAGACTCTTGGCTGCATTTTTTTCCAAATAGCACACTTTAAACATATTTAACACAGGAATAAAATGTACATAGGACACATAATGAAGTACTGCTCTTCAAAGTATTGCTTATGTGATTGTTTGTAACCACTGACTTGAGGAAGAAATCTCAAAATCTTTCAAATGTAGTTACTCACACACACTATATAAAAGCAATGGTAACAGCRGTCCAAGAGTCCCATCAATATTTAACCCATCCTAAGTGAGCTAATGAAACTGCTCAGAACATTCAGCACCTTCCACGAAAACATCTCAGAAGCTTCCACAGGACTTTCCGTGGAAGCTTCTTCAGACATCAAGTGCATAGTTATCTCAGGTTTCAGCAACTGGATTTGATRCTCCAGGTATATCCTTTCACTTCTACCATTCTTTTCCGCTATTTTGAAGGTATTCTCTTAACCTCCGTACTCAAACTGCAGTTTTCAAAAACATATATAGAATTGTTTATGGAATAATAAATTCTGAATGTTGTTTGTTGCAAGGCCATTCTGTAGTCTTGATGGATCCTTAGATGATGCACTTTCATTGCCTCTGCAGACCTCCTGGGGTTCAGCACTATTCTTCACTGCTAGCGAGCTGTATGAAAYGAGCATTTTCAGATTGTTGATGTAGATAAAAACTGTGGACGAGGGTTTCTTTGCACTTTCATGAAAAACAGCCCCAAGCTATGTGCAACTAGCTTAATCTAAGCTGAGAAAAGGCARCAAATGCTCCAAGTAGTAATTCCTTAATATTCCAAAAAGATAAAAACTGTTTTCCAGCGGCACCTTCCTCTCCCCCGATCATGACCTTTTTCTCTTTAATCATAATTAACACTTGTTTACTGTGCCTTAATCCCTCTTTAATATGCCCTTTGCAATTCTGCAGTATCTTCTGATATGCTTTGCAACTCACTTCACACAGCAGAACTTGAAGCGTGTAAGATACTTGTAGGTTAATTCAGAGCAATGCCAAGAAAGACTGATGAATTTACAATCTGTTTCCTGCAAGATGCTCTGTACAGCAGTAGTCAGTGATGTCACTGCATCAGCTTGCCTGTTCCCTCAGGGTGTTTTTTTTTTTTTTTAAAGTTATCTTTATTTCATAATGCGAATCCTTTCAATTTATTAAACTCTGTGACACATATCTAAGAAAAAACATAACTGAACAATCAAATTAGAATCCCAAAAAAGGTTACAGAGAACTTAATAGTACAATCTAAATGATCTCTCACTAGAAGGCTACAAATATAACTTCTGTTTTTACCTTGATTTGAAATCTATGTATTCAGCTYTGTCCTCTTGTTTTATTTTCTCCCAACAGAATAGACTAAAATATAGCTTAGCTCTAGATAGCACATCAGCAAAAACATTTTTTTTGTGTAGCTGACAGCTTTTGTTCAGAACAGGCTGACCAAAGCTGAAGGAAGAGAAAGGGATGCACGTACATCACAAAATTTTACAGAAACATCCCAAACTCTTCACAGTTTAATGTTACTGTTTTAAGGCAAAATATATAAAATTCTTCTTTTTCATCTCTAGATTTGACTTACAAAGTGAACAGTCTGAGCAGTAAATTCCCTAGATTAAATGTGTGATGGATAAAAGAACAAAGTGCTTTCTTTATGTCTCTATAATATGAACCTACAACCACTCATGTATCAATCTAGATCTTCCATGYATTGCTCTTCAATCAACATGTCTCAATATTCCACACCACCATCCCTATTGAACAGCTCTGCAGTTATGTTAATAAATTTCATGATGATGCTTTAAATGCACGTTCCATGTATCAGGAAAACATATTTCTTTTGAAAACGCTCAAATCTGAAGGGACTGTAAAAGAAGAAATAAAATTTCTTCACAATGAAATGAATTTTTTTTTAAAAAAAAGTAACATTAATCTGTATTAAACGTCTTACAGGGTGTGAYGAGTTTATTAGATCAGAAAGAGCAGATGGAGTTTTTCCAGGTCATCAACTGAAATTTAGACCTTGGTGTCCAAGTGGACTACCCTAACCTGATGGCCAAATCTAGCTGTTCACATCATCCTGCCTATAGTGAGGGTTATTCATATAAACAACATCCTCACTGCTGGCACTTCAGCTGTCAGAAGCTAAATCCAAGACTGTCAATTCTGGAGGTGAATCCTTCAAGGGACGTTTCAGGCTTGATGGCAGGGCAGCGTGGCAGTAGCTCACTGCGTTTGTTCTCTTATTTTCCCTTCACAAAATGGAAGACCAGCTATGTTCAATTGTTCAATAGCAATGATATTTGGGGAAAAAGGTTATTCTAACAGCTAAGCTGTTTCTTCACATGTGCACATATGATGCTATGCGAAGAATAATGCAGTGTGATTTTTTACGCAGATATTCTATTATAAATTGGTTCATTATAGTACTACACTTAAAGCAATTATCTTTCCTCCCAGGAAATCTATGGACAGCATCTAWACTTTCTGGAAGGGGTTTGCAAGTGTTAGAGTAACTACACCTGACTCAAGTGACAGTACTAAAATATCTCCTTTTGACTGAAGTACAGACAAGCCAAATTCCTTTCTAAATTAAATTGGGTAAATTTTGTGTAATGGCAATTAAGGCATTACTCCAGATTTAAATTGCTACAAAGCCAATTTCTCTTGCCTTTGCAACCCTTTTGCTTTTCATTTTTTTTTCTTTTAATAATGTCTTTTCACTACTTGGATGAAGGCCAAATTTCTATTTAATGAAATTGAAACCTTTGAGTGGATTTTTTTATGCCTCCTAAGCACTTACATTTGTGGACTCACTTTTCTCCACATTTTTTGAGAATACCCCAAAGAAGCTCTAAAGAACCCACCTGAAGGCAAGCACTAACCAATATTCTTGTACAATGGTAACACTTTAACTGACTAGTTCTCACTAGTACAGAGGCTGATCTGAAAAGTTACCTGTGGAATCTGGACAAAACCAAGTTTTATTACATAACTATGTAATTTTTTGCTGATGCAAGGGAACAGGTGGTTTGTTGCACAATCTTCTCAAAACAACCTATGAGACACGGG
This sequence comes from Rhea americana, assembly GCF_003343005.1. Lineage (NCBI taxonomy): Eukaryota > Metazoa > Chordata > Aves > Rheiformes > Rheidae > Rhea > Rhea americana. The sequence continues at coordinate 2,666,474 of NW_028186834.1, read as the reverse complement.
TAAAAAGCATCTTTACACAAAAACACAACCATTCTGCACTAGGTCAAAAAGTCCAGCTTTTCAAATGTCATTATAGTTTATATTAAATATATTAAACCAAAATGAAAAGAATTACTTTTCTTGATCAGTAATGCAGATCCTTTCCAGAATAAATATAGTGGTATGCTGACAAGTGGGTTCTTCCTTTAAAATAACTGTCAAAGAGAAAATGTTCGTGAATACATCATAATCTCTTTTGCCGAAAATACAACCAAAAAAACCTGAATAGATTAATTTGGTAAYTTTTTGGCAATTTTTCAAATTTTAAAATCAATATTTCTTACTGCTGGATTGCAAACATTAATGAATCACAGTCTGAAGTACAGAGTGAGCAGCATCTTTTATGGAGATGTGAAAACAGAGAGTGACTTGGTCACATGCAAGATCCAACCTATACTAAGGAGTGCAAATTGCTTGTTCAGCTTTTCTGTCTGAGCTCTGTTACTAAACAGCCGATTGCAGTAAATGGATTCTATTATTTGTTATTTATTGCATTCACTTAGATAATGGAAAGTGTTGTACACGGAGGTCTCAATAAAGATGTTTATTTATTGGCTAGACCTTCCCGCCCAGCTGGATCTCTCTTCCACATTAACCAAGGATGGGCAATGCAGTGTAAGGTCAACAAAGCACCTTTGGATCCTGACAGACATCTGGATGGGTTAGGAGCACCCAAGATCCTCTTATTAAAAACTTTCTTTTGGTCAAAAGCCAGGAGACACCCTAYAGCCCTGTAAGGTGTAGCTCTGAAGGCAGCTGCCAGATGGGAGATGACAGCATCTCCATGGGGATCTCACTGCTCCACTCAGGAACAGAGCTGGGCTGGAAGTGACACCGGTCCCATCACWAGCACGCCTCAGCAGCCCTGCCAGCTTGTTTGCTCGTGCAACCAACGCTGGCATTGCCCTCAGCCTCCATGCAGGCACAGCCCAGGGACCTTGATTCGATCTGCTGAAGGAACACATGCAGATAAAGAGCAATAAATTGGCCTTCACGCACAYAGATTCTGGCTTTGCTCCAAGCAGCAAAAAGATTATCTTAAAACTGATAGTTGCTKTAAATTCCAGGAGGTTCTTCTGATCTCTTCAGACTCCCAAGCACAGGCATGTTAGTGCCGTGCTCTTTTTGCTCAGATACATCCCTGATTTAGATATAAAGCAACCAAGAGAATACCACTAAGCTTGAGATTAAGACTGTAGACAACCTGCTGTGCATAAACTGGAAGCTCCTGTATGCATTAGGATGGCATGCATCAGTCAGGATGCAAACCACATCGTCTTTCCAAAGAATGTCTCTGCATTTCTTTCTGACTGTTTCATATGTATAGGGTTCAAGCAACGTGTATGGGAGGATTTTTATGTATTCTTTCCAAAAGAAAGATCTAGAAGAAAGACAGCAAAAGATAGATATACTATATTTCAAAGGAAAATCTAAAGGTAAAAGTCAAATCAGTGTAATATATAATAGTGTAGCAAATCATTCTTAATCTTCATCACTTGTTACTACAGATAGATAAAAGACTCTGAGAATGAAAGAACAGTGTTTTCTGAGGAACAGGCACAAAACTGCAAATTTTACTTCTGAGACTTCATTGCATTAAACATAATCCTAATGCTTTGTTACTGCATTACAAGCAAAAAAATGAAGTGGGAAATTACTTGCACAAATGTTTCTTKCAACAAAACTGTAATTTTGAACAGTGTGCAAGGAGCACCATCACTCTCCTCTGGGGGGAAGAAACCAACCTCAGTTTAGTCAAATATTGGAACAAATATTTAACAGAATCTTTACACATGGGTGGAAAGCTACCAGAAGAAAATCTATAAGGAATTAGTTACTACAGAGCTAGCCATGGACTTCTCTCTATGGAAAAGCTRTGTGGCTCCTTTTTTGCCTTTCTCTGGGAGACACGAAACTGCTCGACCTTGCAAAGCAAACTCCCCCTTAGCAGCCCAGGAGGCCAGGCTGGTGCAGTCCCCTGTGTGTACCTCCAATCCAGAGACACAAGTTTTATTTTAATGATACCTTTCCTATTTCTACATTAGGAGTTAGCATTTAAAGATCCTTAAAGTAGATACCATCTATGGTATCTTTTTTTTTTTTCCCTAATTGAGCTATCTAATCTCACAGTCACTTCTGCTTGATCTGTTTTCCAGACACCTTTATGTCATCCACCTGTGAAGTCTAAACCAGAAAAAAAGTAGATTTTGTTTTCCTATCAAGACTTCTGGCAATGTCCCATCTATAAACCAGAATTGTTCCGTATCAGTGGCCTGAACATTAAGCCTGTATAATTTTGTGTTAAAATAAAATTATACTACCAACAGACACAGTTTTTATTTCATGAAAGAGCTATTACCACTGATGGCTGTGCAAATTAGAAGTAACAGTCACAACAGCTGTTCCACGTTTGAGTCTCACAGAGCACACACACAAAAAACTGTGCTGCTCTGGCCAAAACGTCACCTGAAGCACACAAATTGCCTGGTGAAAACCAATCAGTTGGAGATGTTCTGTATGAACACGGAAGAATAGGGATGACTGGTCCGCTCCCTTAGACTGCTGGGTTTCCAGCTGTGTAAAACCCAGGATTTTGGTTCCAACAGACACTGCTGAGCAAACCAACTGCAYGTGCTCAGCACAGCAGGGTCCATTTGAAGAGCAAGTCCCCAGGAAGCGCAGTGGGGGCTCTGGAATGCTTGCACCCTCAGGCATCATGATTTCCCTAAGTTTTTCATATGGATCCATGTAACAAACTCCCAACAGCAAAACCTCACTTCCGCATTTTTCAATATTACTTCAAGACTGTCCAAGTTTCAGTCTAAAATTGATTCCTTGTCTATTAAAACTGCTAAGTAAACTCTTTGCAGAAAATAAGCTTTTTTCCCAGTTTACAAGAAAATACAATAAAAAAAGTCAATTTATTATCTGTCTCAGTACTTATGTTTCCGTTACCCCAGGATGAGCAGCCCATATACACTGATGTCACCGTAAATACCCCTGAGATGAAATGATATTGTGTTGCCTTCCATTTATAGGCAAAGGTCAGAGTTGGACAGATAAAGTGAGTTTGTCCAAGAAAATGTAGAAGTTTGTGGAATCGAAATCTAGTCTCCAAAACACAGTGCTTTAAATAGCAGATTGTCTTCCCTTTCTGATGTACCCGAAAGCGTCTGTCTGGAGCTCAGGTGCACTTATTGACAACTTCAGGATTATAACAAATTGTGAACTTTCAACAAACTCCCTTCTTCTTCTGTTTTGATCAATGTACACTGACAAAGTCAAAAGGAGCTCAATGTTAAAAGAAAACAGGACAAGAGGCAGTGGGCAGAAATKGAAGCACAGGAAGTTCCGCCTGACCGTGAGGGGGAATTTCTTCCCTGTGAGAGTGACGGTGCCCTGGACCAGGCTGCCCAGAGAGGTTGGGGAGCCTCCTTCTCTRGAGATACTCAAAACCGGCCTGGATGCAACCCTGTCTGACATGCTCTAGGTGACCCTGCTGAGCAGGGAGGTTGGAYGAGCTGATCTCCAGAGGTCCCTTCCAACCTTACTGATTCTGTGATTCTATGAAAAATTGAAAGTCTTAATTTGAATGATTTGTATTCACATTCCCCTCTATGGAATTATCTAGTAATGTGATCAAGTGGGGAAGACAAACAAACTTGAGGCTGCAGACATCCAGATCACAAGAACAAACCTAGAAAGGAAAGTTCTTGGCAGAGTCCTTGTTTTAACCTCTTGGGTTCGAGCACTGCTCACAATTACTTCTGGGGTTCACTTTCCCTCTTAGATAAAGTATTTGCATCATGAATGACAATAACATTAATGTAATTAATGGTTGGTTTAGCCTCTCACAATCTTTCTTTTAGGTAGATAATGCCTCTTCAAAACATTGTAAAAGCTCTGATATACTAGAGCCTTTTAGCCAAGAAAACTTTTAACAATAAGTATGACRATTCAAAGCAATTTAAATCACACGTTCTTTCTATATTTCTGTGAGTATTCACTATAAATCTTCCCTCAGTTATTATTACGTAAAATGCAAGTATTATAAACTGTGGAGAATTGTATTGCAAACACACTTCAAAATTCATTTACCCTAAAGAAATTACTTCATCCATCTGTAAGCCCAGCAAATTAAATCCCCATAAGGCAGTTAGCTCTCTGGAAAGGGTCAGGTTGTTTTGCCCAGGTGAGAATCTTGACAAGACCTAAAACAGTATTGCAATAATTCTGCATGCTCTGGGTGCTATCTTACCGCTATCTTTCTAACATTATCACTATGCAACATTTAATGYTTATTAGCAATAATATTTATTCTGGAGTCAGRCATATTGATGTTACAATAAGAACTCAATTTCATATATCCCAGAACAACAATTAGATTTGCAAAAAAACCCAAAAGCATAGACAATAGTCAACAGATCAAGAGTGTTTATTGCATGGAAGTACCTTTTATGACTATCCATATATTAATTTGAATAGGCTTCACATAYCAAAACTAACTGATCACAGTGTCAGAGAATATGAGACTTGTGCCTCTTAATCTCTTAATATATGTCCTTATCTGTTCTAAAATATGTGGTTGTGAAACTCAGCAGCGAACTCTGATACTCTATTGCACTGCGTACTGATCATATAGTAAGAGGTATGGTTCAGGATACAGTGTGCATGGGAACTGCTTGATTGTAGAGAACGGCTTTCAAAACAATGGTAGTACTTACGCATTCAATAAGTTTTTACATGTATATCACTCAGAATTCATATAAAATCTTTTTGTAGTTCAGCTCACATCTATGCTTCACTTCCAAACGCGGGATGATAATATGATTATCATGTTCCCAAACAGCTGAATACATTAGGGTATAGAAAACCCAGGTTACCTAGGTTGTACATTCAAGTGCTCTTCCCATTTGTGAATTAGCCTGATACATGTCAAAACACTCTCTGAAAGCATTTAGAATATTACTAATGAAATGTTTCTCCTGCAATATTGGTGCCTCTTGCCAATGTTCACATAATTCACCATTATTTCTGCACAGTTAGTTTCATTAACATATTCATTATTCATACACTAATGTTTCATTAACATTTTTCAATGTTCAAATACTTTGTGAACATTTCAGAACACCGATTCTTTGCCAACTGTTTGTTTTGATGAGGCCTTGAGGTACCAGCTTTTGTCATTACATGTGGTTGTTGCCTAAATCACCMTCCATAGTTTGTACTGCCTGACTAAATAACAAATATACATGGTATGAACCCATCTCTGGCCTGCATACCAGATACCGCTATGAGGGCAGGAATGCCTTGCTTTGCACGTGAATAGAGCCATTCCTTAAAATTTCAAGGAAGCAAAAAATTGTTCAATGACAAATTCAAAAATTTGTCATAAAAAGAGAACAAAAGGGGTGTGAGGATAAATGAATCAAGGAGACATTCAGAATAAACACAATGTTTGTGGAAATGTTCTATTTTTCTATCTTACTCATCTATAGCTTGTGGAGACTCCTTCCTTGGAATTATTCAAAACCTGCCTGGACACAATCCTGTCCAATGTGCTCTAGGTGACCCTACTTGAGCAGAGGAGTTGGAGCAGATGATGTCCAGAGGTCCCTTCCCACCTCAACCATTCTGTGACCCTGCGAAACTGTTAAATAGCAGTTTACAAGGTGGAGGGGGCTGTTTTCTAGAGCTCAAGGGAAACAAAAGAATTGTTGTTGTCATTAATTGGGTAAAACGACCTCATTCTTCTGTTGAACAGAAAATAAACCTAAGAACTAAATACACCATGGTTCCCATTCTACTGGCTGGCAGGACAGAACAAATTCCTATGTTGGGTATGACCTCAAAACAAAAAAAAAATTCTCCAGGTTTTCAAAAATCATGATGCAAATAGAACATAAAGGAAAAAATAAGCAAGTACGCATATTGGAATGAGCAGGACTTTTTTTTTTTTTTTTTTAAAAAAAAAACCTTTAATGGCCAAAAGGGAAAAAAAACACCCAAATTCCAGTTTGACTAAAACCAAAATACTCCTTCTGCCTTTCTCACTGAAAAGTGTAACAGTGAAAGCCAAATAAACTAAAACCTAACTGTGCTACCAGCTAACTGGTTTCCAAGGTAAGTTAGAATACAGAAAACCAGGTAACAAAATCATTCTGGCTGTCTCTTGATCTATAGATAACTAGAAGACTCAAAGTAGAAACTGATGCCAAGCCCACTTAAAAATTCCCACTGCACATGAGCTGGAATGAATAGGAAGGATGGATTTAAACTCTGAACCAAGAAGAGTGAGCCAACTCTCATATTTGCAACACAAATGAGTGGTGAGTTAAATATGGATGCTTTTATTACAAGTTTCTGAAAGCACAGTATTTCATTACGAGTTCAACAAGAAGTTTAATTTGACCTGAAATTAAATTTTCCAGGCTATCATTTTAAAAAGAAAAATTGATTATTTTGGAAGTTTAATCTGAAATACTCCTTTCCATTCAATCCAATCTTAAATTGAAAATTAAATTACAGTGGCAAATACTCTTTAATATATATTTTTGTTTAGCTATGTGGCCATATTTTTGGTCAATCAGCTGCAAGAAAGAACTAACATACCCACTCTTTTTGAAAAGTGTATTATATCAGAAGAATTACAACCTAGTCCAGATTTCAATATTTCAGCATTTTGTATCTTTACAAGAAACGCTTGATTYTCTTTAAAACCTACAGCGTAAGACTGACTTCACCAAGCTTTTTTTTTTTTCTTATTAACTTGCAGAGTATATGATTAAGTTGGATGTCCCTGCTTCCAGAGACTAAAGAGAGTCTTCCACSATCCCAGGCTCACTACTTCCAGAAAAGAGTGGTATGGTAGGAAAAYGTAAACCACAGCATCACCCTCCTTTCCCATAAACAGCCTAAACAACCCTGGCTCTCTTCCAAAACCTCTAAAATCTTGGTTCTCCAAAATTCTGCTCTTAGACACTCTTCCTCTACCCCAAGAAGGACTGATAATGGATGCCTGCCACAAGTAGCAAAAAGAAACTATGCAGCTGATGTGGAAATTCTATAGGTATGTGATTAATAAAAAAAAGAGGTAACAAGTCACTAATACCTGATACACCTTCATGATACTGACAGTTCCTTCTCCATTCTGGCCTGGGGACCCTTGATGCTGTAGTAGATTTCTCACTGTCTCCTCCATTCTAGAAAAGGAAAATATTATAAAAGTCAATTGTATGGATTTTTTTTTTTTTTTAAGACTGGCATTCAGTGTTTTTGTTCTTTACAAGAGCCTAACGTATCATTTAACTGGCTATTATGAAATTAATATTTAAAGAAAATCCRGCCCTTATAATGTTCTCATAATTCATGTTACGAATAACACATTAAGGCCACTCTTTTATCTTTTGAATATGCACAGTAATTAGGTATAATTGTTAAAATCCTAACATAGGTCTGTTACAAACATTAAAAAGAAGYGCCAGCAAAAAACAGCACCTTGTCAACACTGTAACCAAACAGCACAAGAAAATTACTGTCATTTAAGAATAATATCAGTCAGATTTCCCCAAAAGCTGCTATATTTATAGTCAATTGTCAATTTTGTGCAATTTAGACAGACTATCACATACATTACTCGTATTTGCTCTCTCTGTTACAGGCGCAGCAGTGTGTGCCAGGACATTTGTTTACGAAGGCACAGCTGCTGACTGCATTCACCCTCTTCTTGCCCTTTCAAAGGGATGCAAAAAGCAAGCACAGACCACAGCCTGCTACCAGCAGCCTAGGAAAATATCATCAGCTTCAGAAAGAAGGAAAGTTAGTACTCTCTGTTCAAAAATGCTAGAGGTGACCATCAAAAAAATYTTTGATCTATGGGCATCCATCAGCCACATTAAAATGGGTAATAACACSAACCCTCTCGAGCAGAGGCGACGTCGAATGAGGGGCCATGGCCCGGCATRCAGTAGGGTGGACAGCGAGGGCCACCATGTGACACGTGAGTCCCATCCAACTCTGCAAGAAGGTAAATCGCATGGGCTTTGGGGATGTCATTGAGATCGACTCCAAATAAATGGTCCAAGACTACAGTTGGTTTCAGCTCTGCGAGCCCAGATAGGAGGAAGAACGGGAGCGGAAAGCAGAGAAGCAATGAGGGCTACCGCAGCAGAGAAGCTGGGCTTCATGCACAAATCACTGAGGGCCAACTACAGCAAAGGTCCTCCCCACTTCTTCGCACGCCCCCYGTCTTCACCTGTTTTCTCATCCTTTTGCAGCTGCTTCTTGCTGAAGCAACACTTTTGTGAGTTTGACTTGAGAAACGGAGTCCAACKGATATGTCCACACAACTGAAATTTCTCACATGTGATTTAGGTTTTTTGTTCTTTACTCTTAGACTGTCTCAACTCCTTGGTACAGAACAGCCCAGTTGGAGCAGGGGCTGGAGAAGGGAAAAATGACATGGCACAGGCGTGCAGGCTGCACGACGGCAGGAGAGCAAGAGCAACGCCTTACGTCAGCATTGCCTGACATGCTGTATATGAAACCCGCAGCCCTGAAAAGAGAGGCAAAACTCCTCCGGAGACCAGATGAGACACTGCCTGCTGTTATTTATTCGGTTGTGTTTAGGTAAACGTGACTTCTGTGTGCTATTCTTTGCAAATGGAATTGGGCTGAAGAATTATTCGCATCATAGCAAAACTTTTTATTTCTGAGGCAGCAAGACAGCAAATATTAGCTAACTGCTCTGGCTAAAGGCCAATCATACTGTCTTTTGTAACAGTCACAAATTCCTCGTAGTCTTATCAAAATTCCTGTCAATCTTATCAGAATGCATGGTAGTGGCTCATTTAGAAATAATGCTATGTTTTACTAGGTTTTCTCCTTTCAAGTCAGCCAAGTACACTCGTTTTCAAGAAGCTGACATTGTGAGGCATTCATTTTATTTAAATGCCCACTGACATTTTACTTATTCATTTTTTTTCTGTCATTGATGTGCAGACTTCTGCATTGCCAGAATGCCCACAGAATAGTTGGACCATCTGTTGACCAAATGTGAATAAAAATAAGCCAGCACTAATCTCTAGTGCAGACAGTGGTGCACAGTTTTTCAGTTGTAGATTGAAACCATTTCTGCTCATGGGCTGACCTTAATCAGATCCCGTTTACACAAAAGAACAAATCACTTTGGTTCATAACATAAATTCCTGTACAGTCCTCACTGACAGATTTCCTTTCATAACATGTTCATCATTTAATTTTTAAGTTAATAACATAGTAGGGTTCTTATTTTAAATCACAGTGTTTTATATATGCATACACAATTCTAATKCTAGCCCTATATAAAGTTCTTCCACATGAATAAACAAGTAAAAGTTAGAGAAAGGACAGATTCAACTTTTGCTGAAATCAATGAGAGTTTTCCAACTTCGGTCTAATACTTCAATGAAAATATAGTCTAGCTGGATATTAGAATCATCAGTCAAACTACTTATGAAGAATTCTTAAATTCAGTAYGCCATTTCCTCTTGAGCCAAGCGCACATAACTGGGTTCTCTATACTCGACAGAATTCCTGTTAAACTGGCCTATTTTATCTAACAGCTTTAGAGGAACCGAGTAGCATACTGCTCCACGCGCMAATTAGAAACACCTTCTAGCAACACTCCTATTTCTATTAACAATGATATTTGCCAYGTGAGCTAAGTTAAACACTGTTGAGGCTCTTCTTGTTTCTCCTGCAGCTATTATAAAAATTTGTAACTAAGAGTCTGACAGTCATAAAGCTGAACCACCAGACATAACAGACGGTAACTATGTTGGCATGTTACTGTCAATGCATCATTGAAAGGATCTTAGAAATTTTAGRTGTCCGTAAGGTATCCAAATAGGAAAAGAGAAAACTAGTTCCTGCCAAACAAGGAGGTGAAATATGCTTACACTCAAAGGTATTGCAAAGCTTTGATGGCCACAGCTTTTGCAGTTTATAARCTGTTTCYTTTTTTGCTAGCATCCCAATTTTCCGTTTTTTAGGAAGGACTGCTTAACCAAACATGGTATATGATAATAATTGAGACTTTTTCCTCCTGAGTTAGAATCTTTGAAGCCTGAATTAATAATAGCTTAATTTAAAGGCAATTGTTATACTATGATCGATAAYACTCTGCACAGTGACTGTGTATGCTAGTAAGAGTTAGTATAATTAAAAAAAAGAAAAAAAAAACAGAAGAACAACTAAGCCTCTATAAATTTAACTTGAACTACCATGGTTTGCTTCCTGAACTAGGCCTCCAGAGGACATGTAAATTTTGGAAGTGAAGCAGAAAAATTAAAAGCTGTGTGAAAGGCTATTCCTACACATCAGCTATGTATTTCTCACTTCTAAAAACCATTAAAGGTTATCTGCTCTTGGTTATGATTCTAATACCCAGATGGACCCAGTCCAACAGCAAGCACATGCTGATCTATAATAGCTATGCCCCACGCGTGTAGTCTGCCTGCTTTCCAGTCTGTGCTAAAAAGCTCATCTTGCCAAGGATTCGATGCATCTTATATAACTATCAAGATGCTATTTTCTGCAAAAACAGTTTCTAGTATCTCACCATTCCCAAGCCTATGCTTTTCAATCACTATTTAGGAACATTTACTTTCCCCTTTGTCTAATGTTCTATTTACTGTCTATTCCTCTCAGATAGCACCCCTAAAATTCTGCTACACCTATTATCTGGATAGAAAATTGAAGTTTTCTGAAAACTGCAGTGTTGCTTTCAACTGAAAAAAAAAAGTGATCTCCTTTAAGGAAAAAAAACGTAATGTGTGTTTGGTAGAAGCTTCTTAAGTTTCTTGACAAAATGTCAATTTAGAGTAGGGAGACAGTTCTCCACCAGCCCTAACCTAAGGATAAATTTCTCAAAGCACYAAATAGAAGAAGAAATGAGGCACTCTGAGACCAGAATCCGTTCATGGAGTCTAAGAGTTTAAGAAATGTAAAATATTAATGCTACTGYGGAAAGCGCTGTCGAGATTTCATCTGGAATATTATCCGCGATTATGATCTCCARTGCCCCTTCACAGAGGGTCTGGTGGAGGAACAGCTCTGAGGCTGTTCAGAGGAACTGAGAGTCTGYGTCATGAGAGAAGACTAAGCAACTTGTCTTCCCAAACCTAAGTGGACACACGCTTACACTGATATGACCTCTACAAACATGTAAGTAAGGAAAAAGTAAAAGAGGAAAGAATATTTTACCAGCCTAAGGGCAATAATGGACAGAGAACAAAATGGGAATATAGTTGCTATATACATTAGCCGGAAATTGGGTATTTTTTAACCGTTAAAAAGTGAGACTCTGAACAGCCAGCAGGTAGAGTAATGGGATAAGAAACCTAAACACTGAAGAGAGTTGAGCAGTTTTATGAAACCAGTTGCTTGACATGGTTAACAGCAGAGGACTGGAACTGAAGATCCAGAGGTCCCACGCTCGCTGTTCCTCCTGAAACAAAATCAGTCATTCCTAGGTTTTAAAGACATGATTTGTCCAGTGTCGCTAAAAGAGTACCAGGAAATCAATCTAACTGCGATGAACAGTATTTGGCTTTTTTTGCTAYGTCTTTCAGAGTGAGGTGAGGGGGCCAGGTGTCATGTCTGGAAAAGAGGAAATGTTGTCCCTTGCCCAGGGATCCTGAGCCTGGGCCTGAGAAGGGGCCACACACAGGGAGCAGATGCTCAGGCCTCAAAGGTGACACAAAAATGTCCATGGTGTATTTTGCTGCAACTCAGAAAACTGGWCCAGAAGCCAGTGCAAAGCCAGTGCAAAGACACACCGAGCAGTCGGAGCCTGTTTTTTAAAACTTCTTATACATTTTGGACAGGAGGGAGCAGCTCTGCTGTGTCCGTCCCTGGCCTGGTTGTCCTGCTGCAGCAGCATGAGGTCGAAGCACACTTTCACCAAGGCCAAGGCACGCTTTACAGCTCTTTGGGAGTTTTACTCCACACGGGTAGGCAGCCACGCTCCCGACTCCCCCAGCCATTGCTCAGGACCGTTTCTCCTTTGTGCTGTCCCCCAGCAATATGGGGACGTGGTCTGGAAACCTGCCCACTTTGGGCTTTCCCCAGCCATGTCGTTTCAAACAGACCAAAGCCATAGACATTCCGTTGGGTCCCTCCCTAAGAACAGACTTTAAGACTATACAGGAATTAATACCCTCAAATGTACCCTCAAATACACAAATTCAAGGATGCACAGATGTTTTCTCAGCCCTCCAGCCCTGTAGAGTCTTTCTCATATATTTCCACCTTCTCCCAAAAGGCCTTCCAGGCCCCTTTTTGTCAGGTTTTCTKGTCTCGTCTCCTTGAGAGAGGCATCCCTCTCGCAGTTTGCCTCCGTAATCTCAMATATTGAGGGCTTTTTCTCCCTCAGCCTCTCCACTGTGTATGATAGGTCTTGTCTCACCGCAGGGGAAACCCCTTCCTCTTCTCCAGTTCTCTGTAGCACTCTTACARGGGTTTGATCTCCCCAGACGCAAAACTTAATCCCTTAGAGGAAGCAGGCTTCTGTGGAAAGGAGACAAAACTAGCACAGAGACAATATACTCTCTATAGCCCTCATCCTGTTCAGCTGCTTCCCACACAGCCCTTAACACGGCTCTCCCTCCAAGGGACATGTAGCATGTGGCTGTTCCAGCTCTAGAAGATGCGYGACAGCTCCAACTTCTTCTCCCTTGACCTATTTCTTTCGGTAYTTCCCCAGGCTGGCAGCTACCTTTTGCAAGGTGCCATCCCCTTCCTTTTTCATCAGCCTCAAGCTGAGGCGACAGTACTCTGTGGTTATTTCAAATGCACATCACAATAATTCCTTCAGCTTAGCGCTACCTTCACTATCTTCCAGGAACATGCCCAAGGGTTTCTACAGACTCTTACAGCAGCAGCTGGAGGTTTGTATTTCAGCTTTTCCTTCTCCTCATGTCATGCCAAAAGCACAGAAAACCACCAATAAAATGGAACTTTCTCCATCTTTAGCTTAACTTACCACCAGCTCTGGACTCAAAACTCTCAAATGGGTATATATTCTCAAATGGCTCAAATTCTCTTCTTCCAATCCTGTCTGTGAGASAGTGTAGCTTCCTGTCTCTCTGTTAGGCTGTCTCCAGCTCAAATCTCTTGAGTTGTATTTCTAGTTGTAGCCTTCCAAGAGATGCAACCTGGGTTTTAAGTCCCTGAGCTACCTGATCCTTCCCAGCTTCCTGACCATGGACCAAGGTGCAAACTGACCTGCCAGGGGAGTCTCAGCCCTTTCAGCCACTGCCAGGTTCTCCTCTGAAGCACYAAGGCAGCCAGGGAGCTCTGAAGCACCGCCGCCAGTGAGACTGCCGATGCCTCTGCAGAGCCTGCGGTCTGTCTAGCTCTGGTGGCAGCCTCCTTTGGCCCTGCCCAAGCCTCTCATGCCTCTCTCCAGCAAACCAAAAAGCTGCTGTCTGACTCTGCGCTCAGATAAATTTGTTATCCCATTCCAGCACAGTTTCTCACCTCCAAAGCCACACTTGCATCTCACTTCTCTGACTACTCCGAAAAGACCCCAAGATGGTCCAAGCTCCGCAGTGGACCTGCTTAGACCGTCTCCTTACAGTCAGTTCCTCAAACTATCAAAGGCTTACAAGTAAACAAAAACCCCCAAACAAACAAAACATTGGGATTCTAGATCAAATATATATTATATATATATATATATATATATTTCAACAAGAAATATATCAAAGTGGTTTTGCAAGACATAACAGAAGCAAAAAGAGCTCATCAAACAAGGCTTTCTCTTCACTGCATCCTTAGAAGAACGTCTTCCCTTCCCACTTGGGTTTCAGTTACATCAGCAGCTCTCTGACCTACAAGCTCTGCCTGGRGCCCTCTGGCCCCCGGGATTTCTGCTGCCTCCAGGCAGGGCTGCTGCTCTCTGCAGTTATCTGCAACACATCTGCCCTCTGCGCAGGCACCTGCCAGCCATACCTGCGGCTTTGGGAGCACCACTCTCCTCCGCAAGCCCTGGTGATCTGCAGGAAGCAGCGGTGCCTTCTCTCCCGGGGCTGCATCTAGCCCTGCCAGCTCCCCAACCTAAGAGGGCTCACAACAGGCTCCACGGGCCACAGGACACAAGGARGCCTGGAGCTAGACACAAAATTCTCCAAAGAATTTAGATATTGAAAACAGATCAAAAAAGCACAGAGAGGAGTGAAAACTAATATGCAATAAACAGAAAGGAGGCGTGACAGACAATAAACACTGAAGCCCTAACTCCCAAGGGTTCTCCTCTGTGCTTCCAGTTTTGTTTAGGAGGCAACATTACTCCTGGCCTTACAGTAGTACGCTGGGCAAAGCCTACAGAATGCACAATACCCATGCCTAAAACTCCGATAATAACGTAATGATATCCTCTACAACATCAACAGAAAGACACACGAAACATAGTTTACATTTATTCGTTCCCTTCCTCAGTACTTGGGCTTATCAATCCAGAAATACCAAGTCAAATTCTACTCCTGCACCACCATCACCCCCCTCCTCCCAGGGCTCTGAGCGGCCAATTCAGCCCTGCGCTGACCTCCAAGCAGCAAACGCAAACTACACAAGCCACGCTCTCCTGAAAACACAGGCGAAGCATACACAGATCTTCCCCCGGGAGGGAAACTACCTGAAGACAACTGGCACGTAGAAACAGCAATGTATCTAGCACAAGGCGAGGGCGACTATTGCRAGGCAGTGCTGAAATGAAACAGGAGTCTGGAGCTCAAGCCTGGAAATCCATGCCACAGTCAAGGACCAAGCTCCGTTCACATGAGTGGTGAAGGATCCTTCCCTTGAGTCAACAGCCTAATCAAGTGYTCTGGCTGCTAGACCACACCACTGCCTGGAAAAAAGTTAGAGAGAGCTGCAGACGTAAGCATAACGTTTACTTGAACCACTGACCATTGCATCCACTGGAAATTTTGAAGGTATCCTTAAAATAATGCAAGGATGCACCTTGAGCGCAGGGTAAGCAGAGTAGGATTTTTCAAGGCCTCAGCATTGGCATTATCACTGCTCTCACGAACGTCAATTCTGCTACCGTGCAATGGCAGACCGGGCATTCGAGCCAGTCCTGCTGGAAATGTTTCCACTGGCCCTCTCAGCCATGCAGACTTCACTCCCGAAATCTATACCCACAGCAAAAAGCTTCTGAAGCACAACAGAAAACAGTGATAACATTTACTCCTCTGTTGAGAGGCAGATAAATGCTATATGGACTTTATGGGTGTTTTCCATCACTAGTCCCCTATACAATTGTGGCCCAAAGGCCACAKACAAGGAGGATTAAATAAAAAATAGTCCCAGACTAAGCGTCACAGAAAAGCTTCTCTTAGGCAATGGAAAAGATTTTTCAAATGGAAGGACTGTTTCCCTCCTACAAACCCCCATTAACACATTTGAKACTTCAGGAAAGGAGATATTTTCATTAGCTATAAATGGATAGAACCAGACGTGCAGAGAAAGCTTATTCTAATGTCAGCTTTAACGTATGCTCATAATTTCAAATATTATTCATGTTRGAGGCACCAGAAATAGTCATACAGTGTTTCAGCATATCTAAAAGCATCAGAAAAATCACAGACAACTATATAATCAGATTGTAAATATTTCAAATTTTAAATAACGATTCTGTATTTATTTTTTTAWTATTTTCTACAATTTAAATAAATGTTTTCCCCATATTTGCAAATACATATATGGATAGATATATCTGCAAACCCATCCAAACATATATATTTAATTTGCTCTACACAGCACTCTGGTACACACAAACCACTAYGGTTTGAAGACTTCAATTTACTTTACTTGGGAATGTTATGCAATTTAAAAAACAAAGTCCTCGTTCCATTTCGAGTYGTAGTTTCAGCACCGTACCAAGGCCACCTGCATGTGCTGACACAACTACATAAATTTCCGTGAGTTTCTAACAAAATCTGCCTCCCTCCACGCAGCATCTTTGTAGAGCTGAAGCAGATAGGGCGAAGTGCAAGCTGCAAGCTAGCTCTGCCGTCGACGAGTGTCTGCAGAACCCGCCAGCACGCTAGTGCATCTGCACACCATGCTAGTGCATCTGCACACCACGCTAGTGCATTTTCACACCACGCTAGTGCATCTGCACACCACGCTAGTGCATCTGCACACCACGTGGCCCGTCATGAGATTCTCAGGCTCAGACTGCCATATGCAGTAGCACACACACAACTGCGCTGGCCACACCACAGACAGCAGCTGGAAGAAAGCTAAGAAGAGGAAGGATTTTCTTTTTCTCTTCTGCTAAAATTACCACGGTTTGTTTCCAGTCTCTCCGACTCTCCAAGCAAGGCTTTCTGAAGGCATCAGACTCCAGCATCTTAACCTCCTCATGGCTCCTCTTTGCAAATCTGACAGGCATTTTAAGGCAGTTCCAGRGTTATGAAAAATGTGTGAAAAGGTCCTGTGCCTTTTTTTTTTCATTCCATGAATAAAATTCCAACTTCATTGACCTAACACGTAATAGTGTTTTCTTTACTATTATGTTTTACATCTAAAAACTTCAGTTCTCTCCTTGTTACACAGGCACCACTGAAAGCAACGGAAGAGGTGTTCACACGCGGCGCCAGACTCACTGTTAATCACCCTTCACAGCCCACTTGTGAGTACTCTTGCACKAGCAGCACCCTTTTCATTCACACAGATGGCTGGGAAATCCATTGCAAAATACTGATATTTTCAAATTAGCGAACAACTGCTGTCAAAGTCCAAGGATGACATATCACAAAGTGGACTTTGTTCTTTCAGCTGATAAATCTGATTAGCTTTAATTATCATAACTCACTAAGTGCTAGTAAACATGACTATTCTGATTAAAAGATCAGCGATGCAAGGCCTCATCCCAGGATATACTAAATCACTGCTCGTAAGAGGTCAGAGTTCTACAGATTTTATGCTGTGATTATGCAGGTCAACATAATATACTATATCACCATCTTAGAGGTGAATAAATTCAGGCACAGCAAGGTTAAATAACATGTCCAATGCCAGCAGCTGCTAGAACCCAGGATTTTGACTGTTCACAATTCTTGCCCTAAAGTACATCATACGTCCTCTCCATTTTACAGTATTTTGCTGATAGGACTATTCAGATCTTCAGCTCTTTCCATTAGTGATCTGAAGTCCGTATCTTAAAAATACTTGACTGACTTCAAACAAGTTGGCAGCTTTGCTATGTCTTTACAGATAGGTTAATGTTTCACACATTTCACATGAATAGCTTCATGCTCAGATAACTTTAAAAAAGCCGTTCAGTCTGGAAGGAAGCATGATAGCAAAAGCTTAGTTCTCTCTCTCTCTCTCTCTCTCTCTCTCTCTCTCTTTTTTTTTTTAATCATTTAGTCACTTCTGTTCTTCTGTGTAGAATTCAGGGTTTAAAAAGAATCCTTCCATAAATCTGCCAGCTTACAAAGAGATATTTGTATTTCAATATTTTCCAATTGTTTCACAAAAATATTTAAGATGTATAATTCTCTTGATTAAGTGACTCCTGAGCATGCCTACTATTGATGTACAGAAAGTCATTTAATTCTTTTGAGTGACTAAGTATGCATATTATTAAAGTTGTTCAGACAGTTTTATAATATTGAAGTCCATACAATATGCCCTGATGCCTTCAGGGCCAAAGACTGGAAAGTTTCACTGAATCTGTTTCTTCTTTTTCCCTTAAAACTTAATTTGTGAATTTAATGCCTATAAAAACTAATTACTAATGTAGTTAGTAATAACTACAGCTACCCCTGTAGCTATATGAGGAATCTAGTTAAATAATCATTCAGTAAACAACTCAGGGTTTGGTTCAATAAACCAAGTCTTTCATTAAAAGTAGAATTCACAGGAGAGCACCAGTCTTTCTTGACACTGTACAGCTAACTGCAGCAGGCATAGCCCAAACTCCTGCACATGGACTACACAGGACTCAAGTACGTTGGGAAAGTTTCTCACTTTGAACCTGGATTCCCCAAAACAGCTCACCTAAGACATTCTGAAATACAAAACCCAGCAAGAATCAACAGCAAGAAATAATGATTCCTGTTCCTAACTGTGAGAAAAACACTTCCAGTTTTGCCTAAAAATATTTTAAAAAACAACACAGAGTCTTAGTAAATATAATTTGTTGACCTTTTGGACTTTAGTCTTTCCAAATWTTAGCTGCTAAAGACTAGAATAATACCAAAGAAAAAAAAATCAGTTCATCTGTGGCTTCCTAAAAGCCTCCATGTACAAGACCAGTAAAGGTGGAATATTCCCACACATTTCTTGCAAGTGATGCCTGTGCTACTGAGAACGTAGGCTATATTAATGATATGCTAATACTCAAATTCCTAAGGGGCAGAGTGTGTTGTCATAGGTGTAGCTAGATTTTGTCTTTCATTCTTTCCTCCTCAGTAGGGAGTCTGCTTTGAGCTTACAAGGAGACCTTCACGARCAGACGATATGAGATGGTTCTTGGATTATCAACAACGATTACGGGTTTTGCCTGTGTTCTTCAGGAACTGGAGATGTCCTCTCACTCCCTGTATGACTATGTCCTGCTTAAGTAGGAAGCCCTCTGTATCTGYCCTGGCCAGAGAAGCTGCGCAGGCACTAAGAGAAGGGGTATCACTGTGTGAGGTATGCCCTAATGTCTTTTTAATGTGGAAGATGTTCATAGGATTTTATTTCCCAAGGTTCARGTTTTACTAGGAGAATAATGACACTCTAGTACCTTTCCAACATTCTGTCTATATTTTTAAACTACCATCTTCTGGTATGAAAAAYGCTTAAATAAGGTGTCTTGATGTATCTTTCCATAAAATCAGYGACTGCCAGGATACCAAATGCCATCTCCTGAGCCTCCTTCAGTGCAAGTTTGACTCACTAGAGCCAGAAACCATAATATTGCCCTGGAACAAAACAATTTCCTAGTCTAATGGTGCCTGGCTTAAAAGGGGTTTACGTTTATGGATGACAGATTMAGCAAACAGCAACACTCATCTACCAGCAAGGAAATCTAAGATGTAGAAGTAACTACTCCTCTAGTCTTACATTTCAGGTGGTTAGAAAACAAGCAAGAAAACAAGTCATGTTGGAGACACAAGAACATAAGTTTGATGTTTGTAGATTTCCAAATTCCAGCAATAGAGCAAAATGGCCTAAACAAGTAATATATGGTTAGAATAATGGTCTCCAAGGGTTTAATTATCTGTATCATTAGGCAGTGGTAGTCTCTCTAAAATGATATTGACAGCTCTTCCACAACCAAGCAGTTGATAATGAGGCAATAAAAATACATGACAATGCGCACTGAGGAGGCCTGGAACAGACTCATATAGAGTTTCATCAGCTCCGATGAATAAGGGCTAAATTAAACTGTTTGTGAACTGGTCACAAAAGAATCAGAAGGACTTAGAAATATTCTGCCATTAATCACGTTTAATGTTCTCCCTTTCCATTTATGCAAGTCTAACAAAAGAGAGAAAAAGAGAAGGGAAGAGAAAGAATATCAAGGTGCAAATGAGATGCATGAAGAAAGCAATAACATAGCTTCACAAAAAAAGATAAGAAAAAAGTAGGCACACCTTCACGCCACTATGTTAAGTGTCATGAAGCACTGCCTGTATCCTTCCCGTCACATCACTCTACCACAGCCACTATCCATTTTATCAAGTAACAACAGGGGGAAAAAAATGTCAGAACACACAGGCTCAAAATTCTTCACCATTAAAGCTCATTTCTTTAAATCGGGTTATCCCAGAGATGGATTGAATATAAAGAAGGAAATCAAGCTGCGTTCTTCTGTGCAGGATTTCAGCTGCAATGCAGAGAGAGGACGAGCTCTCGTGGCGTGCGTGTACTTCCACGCTGTTCTCCTTCCCTCGCTGAAGGCCAGCGGACTGCTCCCCCGCATCAGCTGGTTCGAGAAGCGGGTTGTAGGAGGCCCGTCACTCAGCGAGAGGAGGAAAGGGCATTTTGAAGGAATTGCCAGCTGCCAACTTGGAGAACACAAGGAAAAAAGGAAAGAGAAAAGGGGTCTGGAAAGCTATACTCCATGACTTTGGCCACAAAGTACAGCAACTGGAAAACTACGATGCGGGTTAGGAGAARACAAACAAAGGACGTACCTAGAAACAGAGAAGGAAATAACGTTGAGAAAAAGTCTTGAGAATGGAGAGGAAGAAAACAGTGAAGAGAACAGCACCAGATGGGAGAACCAGAAATAATGCAAGAGTAGCAGAAAAGACAGAGAGGACTTTGAGAGGAATAAAAAAGAATGTTAAAATTTGAGACGCAAGAAAAGAATAGAGCGGAATAAACAAACAAAAATGATAAACACGTAACGAGAAAAGAAAAAGTGAGAGGACAGCCAGACATCTCTAAGGTGCAAATGTTTATTTGCGATGTACTGCTGTTCCATTTGCAGAAACAGGAGAKCTATTAGCTTGGATTTCCAAAAGAAGATCATTTAAGAAGGGTTTAGAGAAGGATTTTTAGTCTGATCATAGCCCTAAATGGAGAATCACAGCATCACTCCCTCCTCCCTGTTCAAGCACTCATTCTTTAATCATCTATCTTCAGCACAGCATGGGATACGTTTTCAAACTGCTCTGCAGGTTTTTAGCCACACGGCTCCCATTGAATTTAATGGGAATCCTGTGGATAGAGCCCCATATGAGGCTTTCAGAACGTACTCCAAAAAATCTCTAAATAATGCATTAGCTGAAAGTTATCCTGTTTACTTCTCAAAGGACATGCCTAAAATGAAACCAAGGCTAGGTAATTTTTAAAGCTAGCATTTAGTGGGAAGCTCATTAGTGTTTCATTCACGGTATCTTTCCTCTGTATTAATATCTGACATGAATTTTAGGACCACATTTGCTCCAAAAAGGAAGACCCWAGAGCTAATGCATCAAGTGAAGATTTCCGAAGTCTCTCTTGCAGACTTTGCACTGCCATAGGATGCCTCCATGGTTGTTTCAGCTGCTCCTTTGCAAAGTTGATTTAACAGTTTCTATTTCCTAGTAGCTTTATGATAGTAAGATAATAAATACCAGTGAAGTATTAATTAAAGATTCAGATACAGAAAGAACGCCCCAATATTCATTCCCTCTCTCCCTTCGAGAGCAAGTGTCTTCAYGATCAGATCTGAGATAACATGAGAGTCTTGAAAAATGTAAATTCCTGCCACTTGTGCTATTATTAAGAGAAGACCCGAGTTCCCACGCTTTCAATTTTCAGAGGCAGTATTCAAAATAAATCCACGCAGATACGATTGCAATCAGCTTTCATGCGCACAAACAGCTGACTGTTTTCCRTGGTGCTTTGGAATAGGAACCAGAAAGCCTCAGTTACAGCAAGTGTCAGAGCTCTCAGCTGCAGGAGACAGATCCTCAGCCTCCGCAAAGCACAACAGCACTGCTGCAGAGGGGAGAAGTCTGGCACGTTCACGAGACAAAAACTTAGCCAAGAAAAAGCAAAGAGAATGTAAAGAGCCTCGATTTCTGGTGTCAGAAGGGAACATTAGACACACTGCTAATATCGACAGCTCGCTCACACTGTTGCCTTACCCACGCAGTTTGTGCTATCATGAAAGGCCACTTGCAGAATACTTATTTATGTTAAAATATTTCAAAAATTGGGCTCAGCAAATAAAATTCTTCAGCTGTGAACTGGCTAAGCACATTTTTCCTAGACATGTAGGACAGATACTAGACAATACTAGTCTACCATGAAAATCGAGGCAAATACTAGCATACTTATAACACAGGAAATTCAGCATTTTGAAACACTGAGTTTACGTCAGTGGAACGCAGGAGAACCGGACAGCTCTGTAAAGCAACGTGTCTACCAGCTTTGAACTGCACTGCTGCAAACTACAGCGAGACGGAGTAACTGTGGGCAGAAGTCATTCTATTGAGCTTAACAGTTATTTCACAGAGTCAGAGCCTTTGTTACTCAATRAACAGCCAACATGTATTTTAGCTAATCTGGTGGAAACAAAACCTCACAAGCCTGCTATACTAAGAAATAATTTAGCAGCTCTCCTCAGGGATTTTTTTTCCCCTGTAAGCAAAAGAAGAAAGATCCTTTTGAATCCTTAATTAAATATTATCAAAAGTTGAAAGAAAACAATCATTATCTTATAATACACCATTACAATGCAGGAGACTGATTTCTGGAAAACCAATTTAGATATCAGTGTCCGGGAGGGGAAAAGGGCAATAACAACAACAAAAAGAAGCCTGAATGATACATGAAAGAGAAGCTRGGTGTGACATGCTGGGAATGCAGGGGTAACTGCCAAACAGCAGCAGCTCCCAGGGCCAACGCTTAAAACACTCCATTTGTGCTTCAGAAAGGACAGGCACTGACCTCATCGTGAGCAAAAACTCTACACAGAGCACGAAATCTTGTGCATGACAAGTGAGAGCATTAATGTGAGAAGAAG
>NW_028186834.1:2632527-2643683 GCF_003343005.1 Rhea americana | reverse complement strand
CAGCTATTGCAGAAGTGGGTGGCAGAGGCCAGGCCAGGGGTGCCCAGGGCACACGCCAGCATCTCCTGCAGGGAGGGGAGGAGAGGGCAGAGGGAAGAACAAAGCAGGAGGGCAAACGTTGTAGCTGCTTACAAACTGCCCCCAGACCCAGTGCAGTGCTTTGCTGGTACAGTACAACCGGAGCAGGGAAGCGCTTACGGTGTACCTCTGCCCGCTGTCATCCCAGCTGAGACAATCCTGCTTGACACAAACACAAGTCGTGTCATCCTGCAGAAAATGTAATGCTGTGATTCACTGTAAAATGAAAGTATGAATCTAAAATAACTCAATTTCATTTCAGTTATCTACGTTCACTTTACTTTTAAAATGACTGCTGTAATAATAATTCGCAAATTATCCGTATTCACCTGTTTTATTAGTGTCTTCTAAACAGCATACATTTTTATTTCGAGATTATTATAAAATAAAGATGCTGACAGAGTTTTCATTAGCACAATGATAGCACAGTAGTTTTATACCTTTTTTAAGCCTGCTGCTAATGATTCATTTGAAAAGTAATTTCAGATTACTAAAAGAAAGTGTAATGTATTTCCTTAATCTTCATTATCCTATATCCTCACTCCCCTCATGCTGCTAACACACTGGCATATTGTGGGTTTTGAGAAATCCCTTGGCCTGCAAACTGCATAGCTAAACCTGCTAAGAAATAAACTCACTGTTTGGAAATGTAAAAATTATAAATCTAGCAATATTTGGAATTGCTGGAGGAGTATGGTATCTCATTTTGTGAAAAAAGCTGCATTCTTCTGCAAAGCACACATTTGCTGTTTTGATATTTACACTGATGCATCTCCAAATGGAAAACAGCCTAGTGGGAGGAAGAGAGATGAATCCGTACTTTGTGGGATGATCACATCCAGCGCCTGACTCCTAACACTGCTGAAGACGAGTCTTTTAAATTAGAGCAAATGTATGTTTTGATTTTGTATATTATATCCACACCTCTCTGAGCAAGGTGAAAGCTTCTGGATTTTAAACTTGTTCAGGAGCAAATCTTCCAAGCTCTAACTGATGAAAAATTACAGAGGATATGAATAAGGGAAAAAGTTATTGTTAACTGAAAATATAACCAATCGTCTATTCATTTTATTACTGTCTTTTTATTGCTGTTGTTTTAAGAACCTGCTTACAAATAATATAAAGATGAATACAAACCAGAGAACCAGGARCGTTAACAAACATGTAAGATGTTAAGAGTGGTTTATATGCCTAAAAGATTGTACTTAATCAGTTTGCCTTGTAATAAGCAAACACAAAGTCAGTCTTCAATTGTGTATTCAAAAATGACACTTTCCTAAATTCTGGACAACAGCTGATGATACAGAGTATCTGATACTCCTTTACTCCCATAATTTAATTCACAATTTTAATCATGCAGTTAAAAAGTCAAACATAATTTCCAGTTGTTCTAGGAGTTGTTCTAGTTGTTCTAATGATGAGAATCTGTGCTYGAACAGTATCTTACACTTACATGAACATCCAGACATAAGAAAAGGCTTTCAAAACTGACAAGTGACTGTATTTGTTGTCATTCCTGAGTCCACTAAGCCAGGGATACGTTTCACAGCAATAAACYGCCACCTTAGGAGACCAAAGACATCCAAAATCACACGGCACTTTTTCAACACTTAGTTTTGCTCTCCAAGCTTTCCCATTTTGATAAAAGGCACAGGAAAAGCCCGGTAACTTGCCTGGAGTCAGTCAGAAGGGCTCAAACTTCCCTTCGGATTTCAGTGATGGCAGCATCTCACTGGGTTAATAATCTAGGTCAAGAACAAAACCCAGCAGCCTAGCTAGTCCCTTATTACCAAACCACACCAACGGTATTTCACCTCCTATGTTCTTTAATCCTTTGAAAAAAATTCTTTTACATCTTAGTCCTGTGTGTAGACAAAATTTGAGCTTTTTGGCTTAGTTTGATCTTTGCTCTATAATCCCAATATTTAAAGCTGAACTATTAGGTATTTTGGTCTAAGCATTAAAGGCTTTTCTGCAACTTCTGCTGGCATATGAACAGCACAGAATACATTACTCTTGTTCTCCAGTAAAGAAACACAGATAATAATAAATTATGAGTTAATTATTTGCATTGCTTTGGTATGGCTAAAGGCACAATCACAGTATGAGGAAAGTACAAGGTAAGAATTAAAGGGAAGCTAATAAAAAACTCATTTTTTTCTGAAGTTTCAGTTTCTCTCCCTAATTAAATTCGCAAGCAAGTGTGACAACCCCAGTGCAGTGCGATGCATGCATGACTGCCCGCTTACCACCCTGACTAAGGCTTACCGCAGGCACAGCAACCAGTCCCTTATTGCAGAGGCGGAGGAAAAGCTACGGATTAGTACAAACTTCACCCACACACTGAACGGCTAGGGTAAAAACAGAACTGTTGTATTCATCATACTCAGCATTCAAAAATATGTCCTGAGTATTACCCCTTAGAGCTTGTTTTTAGGTCAAAAATGACACAGATTCCGTGAAGAACAGCAATATAAAACCAAGATGGGAAGATAGTGCCTACCCAAACACACTGTAACGCTGCCTAGTCTTGGACGCTAAGTCAGACACACTCACTTCTTACCTGGAGCTACTCCAGGTGTCTATCTCAGCCACAAATTCATAACCCCTAAAACTAGCACATGCCCTCTACAGTGCTGGTGGATGCTGTCAGACTATGGCGAAACACAGCCCGAGCACAGCAAAACCCCAGCTCGGGGCAGGCGGCCTTCAGCCCTGCAAGCACCTCCCTCTCCTTCCCGGCAGCCCCAGCACGGTCATCGCCAGTGGCATCAGGCCTTTACATCTTGGATGTAGCTGGTGCTGCCCCCCCAATGCACGGGGGAATTCAGACAGCAGCCRGCAGCACGAGTGCAGCCCCCTTTTCAAACAGGGACTTGGGGAAAATAAAATAACAACAAGAACAAAACAGCTGAAAACTCAAGCTCTTGAGGACATGAGGATAATGACAACTAATGGGGGGGGAGGAAGAGTGTGAAYTGAGTTAGAATTTGACAGGGTCACTGCACATAAATAGGGCATGCTGAAACCAGAGCTATGTAATGGACTTAGAGCCATCTCCACCAGCTATTTGAGGAAGAACAAGGAGAAATCCTGACTTGAAAGTTGCTTTGATACTAGCAGCCTGCTTGGGTAGGATTTTCATATAAATTCCAGAGGAATACCAAGTATTCTGCTCCTTACCAGACACAGAGAGCTTATGCAAGTGATGCCAACTTGCTCAGATTAGTCACATTTAAATAGGATTTTGGGGAAACTTCAGAAATGATAGAAATATAAGACAGCTCATATAATAAGACAGCTCATATAATAAACAGAATATCAGAATAAACATTAGGAATGTGTGCATAAAATTCTTCATTTTTTAAAATACAATTATCTATGAATACGTATAAATGTATATGTGCTATATGAATGTATACTAATACATATGTGTGAAAGTACTGGAGTTCTACAATTACTCTCCGTGGGAATAAGTAACAAAAGCCTGATCTGAAAAGCTGATTTTGAAGAAACATTCCAAAAATATACAACCTATTCAAGTTATGGAAGTTGAACTTAAACTTTGCTAAAGAACAGCGAGTTCCAATTGTTCACTATTTTTAAAACTGCTCAAAAAAAATGTAGATAATCTATTTTTTCACTTACTTTTGGATGTAAATTTTTGCTTAAGGTCTTCAAACCATGTAGACTGCGCAGATTATGCTGAATTACAGCATTAATGCTTTATTAAAGCTACCAAGTATGTATACTAATGAAAGGTCACCTCATATAAAATTTATGTATTCATGCCCACACATTGCATAAAATTAGGATGAAATACCACGTATATAAACAAATAACAGCTAAAGCTTTATGAACTATAAACACAAGGAGAGCAGTGCTTCACTTTTGCAAAATAAACTTAAAATTTGGACACTGTTGTAGGTTGCAACCAGAAATACAATGACCACAGAGTGGGGAGCTGCCTATTTAAAATAATAATAATAAAAAAAAAATACAGCAAATCGTTCTCACCTGGACTTCTCAAGCCATTATACCGTCAAAAGCTAATGCTTGTTTCACGTATGCCTGAAACTGTAGCATCCTCCAAAGCACCATAAAAATCAACCTCTGAGCCAAGGTCTTCTAATATAGTTTTCAAAATCTCTTGTAAGCAGTCTTGTTATATGATCTGCTTGTTCACACAAGGCCTCAGCTAACTTATCAGTGGCCATTTTTGTTGCTTTTTTTTTTATTGTTTTTGATAAAGCATCTGTGCCCAATACCTACAAAGACACGCTTTCTTCTGTTAGCGAACAACGCCTGCAGAAYACTGCAAGTATAAGTGTTAGACAGMGAGAAACATACAGAAAAACATTTAGACTAATGTATTTTAAATCAAAAGACAAGCACATTAAACGYGCATGTAATTACACTGAATGCCGTTAGTCTCTTGGTTGAGCTTCCTCGGGCGAGGGCCCTGCACTTACCTCTTYGTATTCCAAAACGTACAGGAGGGGCAGACAGAAGCTGCCACTTAGGTGTGTTTTTAAAATAATTGCATAATTCAGCTCATGTCCTAGAACACAAGCCTTCGAAACGTTCAAACAACAGGTCCCCAACTGCCCTGAGTGGAAAAAGCTCCAAGTTAGACTTTGGCAAGCTGAATAGACAAATAATACGCAGTGACTGCTGGAAAAGAAGGCAACGTGCAGCAACGTATGGCAGCGGCAGCGTTACAGGTGTAAGGGCAGAGGAGAAGGCCAGGTATTACAGTGTTCAGGTAGGTGGCAGCTGATCAGTGTTAGGAAATGCTGGCGGGGTTAATGTGTGGGTTCCTTTCTTGGGGGAGGAAAAAAAACAAACACTTTTGGCATCTCCTCATTACTTCAGAGTTTCATTGTCATTTTGACTGAACATTACTTACGCCACTACATGTGCACTTTATCAGTTTGGCTCCAGGGCTTCTTTCTTGGTGCCCTACTTCTGAATTTCTGCAGAAGCTCGGTCCCAGCATTAGATGACTGTGTCTAGCGCTGATACTGTCACAGGCATGACAGGCAGATTTAATTTACTCAAATCCTGAACTACTCTGAATTTTAAGATGAACTTAATATTTAATTGAAGGAAAAAGAATRGCAAAGAAGAAAGAATTCGTATCTCATTTTAAAAATTCTGCTGGACAGTTTTCCTAAAACATTCGGACTGCTTCTATTTCTGCAGTTAAGAAAAGGTATCTGAGAGAATTAGTGCTACTTTTACAGGAACTTATGATTGTACTTGCTTTTTTTCTAAAGGCTACTGACTAAATATATCCTTGACTGTAAAAGCAAGCTTGGGGATCTTAATGCAATATTTTTCTAACTTCTGCACACACATTTAAGAACACTCAGTAAAAATCTCTTCATAAGCTTCACTAACACAATTCTCCAGGAGATGCTTAGTCAGCTTATTTTCTGTTAACCTAAAGATTTGCCTTGATTACAACTTTGTTGAGTAATGCATTATTATGGGTCCAGTCCTGCAAATACTGGAGCAACAATTTTCACAGTTTACACATTCACACTAATTTAGCCAATAATTCACACCAGTTTAACATTAATTTACAACATTTTTTTAAAAAGTGCCTTTCTTCTCTCATTGCCAACTTGCTTAGCTCTATATATTCTATTATGAATAGAAACACTCAGATACCACCATGAGGATCACCCAAAAATCAAGGCTATATCTAAGAGACTGGTACCCTCTGTTCTGCAGTTAGCGTTCACTCTTATCAGCACAAACTGATTTGCTGAATGTTAAGAAAAAAAAATACTAAAAAAAGCTTTAAGAACTTGAATGCGAGAGGAAAAAATTTGCCTGCTATTGGTCCATCCCCAGTCTATGGTTGCAGGTCCCCAGTCTTCCCAAGCCACGTCCACGCAGTCACCCCTCGAAAAGGATAAAAGTGAGCTGGAAGTAAGCGGGTATTGGTGAAAACTATGATAAAGGGCGACATAAGCACTCTAGAAATACTTCCAATCTCATTAACCCTTCAAAAGTGACACTCAACAGGAAAATAAGATATACAAACTACAGCAAGCTTCAAAATGACTGCATCCTTTTGTATCTACCCTCCTTGTGGGGAATATAAGCAAATAACATCAGTTGTAATTACATGGGACTCAGATTCAATTTCATTTTAATTACTGAAAATGGGCACACACTCCAGGAACACCTCGTTAAGCGCGCTCAGCTAGTCTGTGTTCGAATGGGACCTTAAGTCAACATTTACGATCATCCATCACAACAGCCATCCACGCGCTGCAACGGTTCCAATTAAGCGGTTCTTACAGTCAATTCGAATCGGTAAGTAATAACGAATGAAACTGCTTCCCAGTTGTGTAAGGAGGATGCGATCATGCAAACAGGGGGAAGAAACCTTACTGCTGGAAGCGTTTGCTTCCCCTGCTGCATCCGACTTTTCCTGTAGCATAGTACATTGCTTCGTGGCGATGCTTGTTGCCACCCGCTTCCTCAAATGAAAGGGCYTGTACATAATTTGGATTCCTATCGGAAGCAGCGTATTATGCCAATAAAGAAAAAGACATTTTGGCAYCAGCTTCAATGACAATAGGTTGGTTTGAGCATACTCTGCATCCACAATGCATTAAATAGCAGTGTCTTCCTATTTCGCTCTTAGCAAGAGTGCAATCAAATGTAGTTCAGAAAAAATCTTTCATGCAGGGCTGTTGTATTTCCCTTTTCTCCCTTTCCCCATCTTAAATATTCGATTTATTTCTCCGAGTAATTCTTKTTACAGAAGGCTAAACTACTGCTGAATAAACAGCACGCATTTGTGACTTTTACTGCGATTACAGAAAAATTTTGAGCAATGAAATGGATTTTTTTCCCCCTGCTTTTGGCATCTGAAGAGGCAGAACCTGCCTCTCTCCCCACTACCTGGGAGCTTTCTGCAAGACTGAAGTCATTAGCATATTAAATCYGCTGGTTTGAAGACATGAAACGTAACGAGACCTCAGGCACGAACAGGAGCCCACTGTACAAAAGCACTTTGGTGAAGTCAGCCAGAGCTAAAGCCGCCGGTTCAGTGGCAGGTCAGCACATAGCTCTTYCCAGTCCAAGTAAACAATTGGAAAAGAAATCAGCAATATCTGAAATCTTTATTTAAAACACACTGCTGGCAAAACCAAGCCTTTTCATCACAGGATCCTCTCTCAGAAAGAAGAATTCCCACTTGCATGGTCCATGTGTTATGCTTTACTTTATTATTAGTAGTAGCCACTTCCAAAATATTATCCATATATAGTCATTTCTTTAATTAGAATTAAGTCCTGTTGTAAAAAAAAAAAAAAAAAAAAGTGATTATTTTATTCTCAAAACTGTGAGTCATAGAACATTACAGTGAAACAGTTACAGAAGATCTCACTCTTCGGAGTAGGTAATTAGCATCCCCAAATCATCAGCTGAATGCAAACACAAAAACGTCAAGATCTAGATTCTGCACGAGCCAGTTCTACATCTCAGTTTGRCCAGCTCTTGCCTGGAAGCATTCCAGCTCTTTTTTCTGTTCTCAACATGCATCTTTAATTAATCGAGCCACTGGCTGGGAGCCGTTCCGGAGGCCCTTCCCTGCGCTCCCTGCGGAGCGCCGCGGAGGCTATGAGCTCTGCTCGGAGCCGCACAGGGGCATTGCTCGGGCAGGACTGACGGAGAGCAGCGCAACGCACTGAGATTTGGGTTGATGTTCTAGGTAATGCAACTTTACTATTAAGGCAAGTATCTTGCAGTAACAGTAACTTCTATTTAAAAGAAGAGAAACGCAGCATGAGGTTACCTCTTTCAACAAAGCATTGCAAGAATGCAATGAAGTCCTTCAGAAAGGTTAACGTTTCGCTGCACATTTTCCACTGATCAGGAGTTCAAACTTCGCACCTTGCCCAGGTGTACGTTATAACTAACAATAACTGACCATACACTCCAACAAAATAAAATAGTCACAAATCTGCATTACTGCTACACRTGAAGGTTTTGTAGTACTTTTAGGAAAGCACCTACTACACAGCAGGAACAACAGTTTTCATTTCATTCAGTAACTGAGCATAAGAATCTGCTTACGAAGCACGAACATTCYTCCGATGTAAGGAATCGCTAGAAAATAAATAGATGTTAACCAAATACTTGAACTAAATATACTGTAACATATACAGTTAATAAGGTTCAGTGGTTAAGCAAGAGCACTTATCTCTTCACTGCACCTATCATATCCTGTTACTATTCATGTCATCACTTAGCTGTAGGTCACTCGAATTCATTTTCACAGGGTAATATTATAACCTTGCAGGTATCTGAAGCAGGTATAATAAAACAAAAAGGTTAATTGTGCATTCTGTCAGGACCATGTGGCATCAGGCCATGACCACCATTTGTCTGCTAAACCTCATCTCAGTTTTCTTTGCTGTTTAAACTCTCCTTGGCTCAATGATATTTTATTTTTTATTGTTTAAGCTGCCTAAAGGGTAGGTTTCAAAATAAAATTCCAATTTCAGGGGGGTTTGCTTACACTTTGGTTCTACATACTAAAAATGCCCTAGTTTTTGCAATACTTAGTATAATCTTATAGCRCTCTCACCTCCTAATTATGAAATACTATTTTCTTTTGCAGTTTAAATACACTGTGAGACTTGTCCCCTTAATACACGCCTGTAAATGAATGCATAAAACATCTGGATAATATAAATTTAAGCTGGGGGATTCCTTGCTACCAGAAATCAAGATACAATGAGTTCTGTGCACAACAGAAAGCAAGCTGAAATACTTAGCACTATAATAAATTCTGATTCTTTAGCCTAATTCAACTTGTATGGGAGAAAGTCCAGCCCTGCCAAGAATGGTTTAGGACTTTATCACTAGTAAGTAGCTTATAGCAACAAGGATGAGCTGGATTCGTATGTGAGCCTGTGTCTAAGCCAGAGCGTTCTTGAAGAACCAGAAACGGGGCAGGGCAGCACTGGCGTTGCCCAAGGGCAYCGGATTCGGTAAGGGCACTCGGAGTACATTTATCATTTATGCCAAGGACTAGGACCCTCGTAAAATGCAGTCACAGTAACCACTCTTAGGGGAGAGAAAGGTGACGTTGACCTTCTACAGTACAGCACTGGAGCAGGAGCATCCATTCCACAAGGGACTCTCATGGCCACTGTGAAAAAAGGCATGAAGGATTTACGAGATTGCTAAATTCGTCTCTGGGACGGCCACCCAGGAGAGAGGTGGCTAAGTTTTTTGCAGTGACTGTGCGGTTATGTGAATCCGTGCCAAGTGAGCAAGCTCTGGAAGGAACCGGGACACAAGTGTCCCTCTTTCGAGAAGTAGCCCAGCTTCAAAGGAAGAGCCCTCCGCCACCAGCTCTCCTTCCAGCCTCAATTTAACGACAGATTTGGAGCAGTTTGCCCATAGCACTGATTTACGTGCATATGCTCTCTGAAGGGAGAGAGCGCTTCCCTCCGCTCTAGCTGGTTTCTCACTCAGCATGAAGGTTGTGTGAATCACCCTTCAGAGGCACCTTTCTCTGCACATTATAAATGGACCTTGGGAACCTAATTTTGGCTTTTTTATTCCCTCTGCAGGTATACTTTTAATTCACTTAAAAGTCTCCTACTTTTCCATACTCTATTCCAACTATACAACAGAGAGACATGGCCCGAAATATGGAACTAACAGGGAACACCTTCTTACTCCTTTTAATTCGATACCATGTGCACACAGGCACAGCCAGGCAAGGATATTAATATTATCACTCTGTTCCAGTAATTAATAGCAACTCCCCTCATAACTCTGATAAGCCAGGAACCGCATTTCATTCCGTGTCCTTTGCTGCTTGTGAAATACTAATGGAAGTGAAACGAGGACAAGGCTCGTGCAGTGACCTTGCAGCAAGTCTGCAGCTCCTTTAAACTAACCCAAAATCCATCTGGGGCCGTTACGAGCCCGCAGCATAAACGGTGCGGGACACCAAGTAGAACTTGAGAGAGCACGCACCTCCACAAGGATCTCCGTTCCACGACAACACGTTATTAATGCCAGTTACAGTGTGAGATGCTCATGCAAGTGATACTTCAGAGACGAAGTAAAACACTGGTCAGTTCTGAAGGCAGAAGTTCCTCTGAGCTGCCAGGTTCCCTTCCTGGCACTGATTTATTGCCAGAAACTGTACAGTTTCCTTTTTTCCCCCCTCTCACTTCCACGGGTATCTAGAGATGTTGAAATGAAAAGTCAGGGATAAGTTTATCCTTTTGGAAGACAAAACGATTAATAAATAGGATGAAGATGATTACATTAATATTCTAACAATATTTTTGGAGGTAATTTCCATAAAGTTTCTCCTCCTCGYCCTATTCTACATAAAGAATAGTGAAACACGTGTCCAAGTGTATCTTACAGAGGGGAAAAAAAACAAATCGACAAATTATATTTCTTTCTGWGAGACATATTTAAGACGACCTTTGCTGGAGATAACCAGAAAAACAGTGAGAAAGAACGGCAAAAAAATAGAAATAGAAACAGAAAGAAAAGTACAGGTCAACCCTAGAGTAAATGGAATTTGTGTGAAGTATTTTAGGAAGACTTGTCATTTGTCCAGCACACATGAAAATCCTATACTAAAGCAACAAGCATGCTCAGTAGTAAAAAATTAATACAGAAGCAGAATTTTGTTTTACGCTTCCAGTGGGCTATCACTAAACAACATCAAGTGAAATAATGAGTTTTAAATTAAAGATCTCCCAGCACTTTTTGAGCTTTTATAAAAAATATGCAATTAAAAATAAAGGCATATAGATGCTGATCACAGGCACTCAACTTAAAGGAGATGTATTACAAGTCCTTGGAAAATCTGAGGATTTTAAAAGAAAAAGCTAGATATCCCTTTCAAGAATCAAAACAGGATATTACCAAAGGAAATATTGAGAAAAAACACATGTGATTGCCATTTGTTCTCTTGATATTTACTTTCTTTGTTACTAGTGATTTCTCCTGTATCAGCACCATCAGCAATTCAAAAAGATTTCTAAAGGGAAGAAAGTGGTCTCTACCAAAAA